>NC_090729.1:51606823-51611823 GCF_036898095.1 Palaemon carinicauda
TATATATATATATATATATATATATATATATATATATATAAATATATATATATATATATATATATATATATATATATATATATATATATATATATATATATATATATATATATATAAATTTGTCTAGGCACTTGCCTCAACAGTTGCGTCATTGTGTCATTTCGTCGAAGACATAATGACCATTTCTTAGAAGCCTAAATCAATAACCCTGAAGTTGCTAAAGCGTTATAATGACATTGGTGTAAATACATTGTCGCAAGCAAAATTTTGCTTTATTTCGCCTTAAAGTCAAGTTTCTGTGCAGTCATCGAATCATCTTGCTTTTTTACCAATTTAATTTAGCTCTGTTTTCTCGAATTATTTTTATTGAGCTTCCTTTTCCATTAAAAGTAAATTTCAGAGAGAGAGAGAGAGAGAGAGAGAGAGAGAGAGAGAGAGAGAGAGAGAGAGAGAGAGAGAGAGAGAGAGAGAGAGAGAGCGTGCGTTACCGTATCAATTTAACTAATAACTGCTTCTATTAGAATTATTTATTATAAATTGTATAACCTAGTAAGTTAATAGTTTATAGATATTAGTTTAAGTTTTTACTACTGTGATACTATGATTATAATGCAATAAAAAGAAATCAAATAACAAAATTGAGTAACTAATTATTGAGTTAAAGAATAAATGAAGCTAAGTTGAACTTTTAATTGAATAATCCAAATATAAAAAAACAAATGAACAAACTATTAGAACGAATAAAATATGAATAAAAACGTGGATTGAACTATGAAATATTTATTTTATAGTATTTCTTATCATATATGAATATGATATTTCACCTAAATTAGATTAATTAGCTAAGATTACCGCATACGCCTGCATTGCAATGCTGTATATATATATACATATATATATATATATATATATATATATATATATATATATATATATATATATATATATATATATATATATATATATATAAATATATATATATATACATATATATATATATATATATATATATATATATATATATATATATATATATATATATATATATATATATATATACATATATATATATATATATATATATATATATATATATATATATATATATATATATATATATATATATATATATATATATATATATATATATATATGTGTGTGTTGCTGGCAAAAGAAAAGGTCTGTGATAATAGTATGATTCAATATGAAACTTTCCGACTTAACCTTTATATATTGCGTAACTACATGGAGATACTCTATTGATTTTTGAATGGTGCCTTACCAACCTAAACTTACTACTCGATTCCCTACTAGCGTGGGATATAAGATGATCAAGATATTTGTAGCATAATTATTTTTTTACATAAGCCTTGCAATCATTTCAGGCCATATTTCCACTCGGCTCATGTCTTTGCCGGCATCGAAGCTAAGAGAAAATGATCATGAACATGTGTTCAGCCAAGTACTCATACATCAATTTAAGGTTCCAGTGGGCGATAAAATAACACCTTGACCCTTTTTTAGAATTGTCGCTAAGAGAATAGAAAGAATACATTTCCCTTATAATATATATCATTATTTTAATATAGAATATTTTTTATTATTTTTTTTTAGTTGAATCATATCAATTATAAAAAAAAAAAAAAAACTAATGAAAAATCTTATACAGCATGCATAATGAACTAACTAACGACTGAGCCAAAGACTAATCTAGATCAGTTATAAGAAATTTGATAGACCGTAATTGAATCTTGCTGATGCCCCCTATATGGAAAATATTAGTAAGAATTAGAGACATAAGGATGAGAGGAGAAGGTAGAAATATTAACAGAATAGCATGAATTTAGGCTAAATCGAAGTATGCTGATGCAGTGTGCAGATTGGGACAGTTATGGACCGGTATAGAGAAGATCAGTAGAGTTTGCATGTGTACACTTAGCCCATTCATCTTTAATATTGTAATGAAAGTGATGATAGAGAATGTGAAGGATAAGGCTCAACGGTCAATGACGTATGCAGATGATGTGGTGCTATGTGCTGAGATAAAAGGGGAGTCGAAGCACAGAGTTGAGTCAATGAGGAAGATTTTGGGAAATAGAGGAATGATAATATATAAGTAGAAGGAAACCGAAATACTGGCAACTTGGTACTCTGTTAAATGATGGGGAGGGCATGATTCTGAATGGAGAAGACATCAAGAGAGTGGATAGATTCAAATATTTAAAATCTTTAGTCGATGAAGCTGGAAGTGACGAAGAAGAGATCAAGTGCAGGATAAAAACAGGATGGACAAATTTGAGAGAGGTGTCGGGTGTATTGTGTGACATGAAAGTCAGTTAAACTCAAGGGAATGGTATATAAACCGACGTGAGACCAGCAATGCTGTCTGGCATAAAAACTCTCCCAGTCAAGAGGACAGATGAAAATAGATTGAATGTAGCAGATATGAGGAAGCTGCGCTGGATGTGTTGATTGACGAGGTCGGATGTGAGAAAATATATTTCTAGGGTATAGGGGTTACAGAATATTAAAAAAAGAAGCAGGACCCAAGGTGGAGATGGTAGTGACATGTGATGAGGCTGCGGGAAAGCGACAGATGGAAAGACCAAAGAAGAGTTGGTGAAACTGCATCAGGGAAGATATGCGGGAAAAGAAAGTACATGATAACATGATACATGAAAGATTGAGCTGAAAAGGATACACAAAAAACAACACCTTTCATAAATTATTATTATTATTATTATTATTATTATTATTATTATTATTATTATTATTATTATTATTATTATTATTATTATTATTATTATTATTATTATTATTATTATTACCTGATAAGCTATAACCTTATATAGAAAAGCAAAATGCTATAAGCCCAAAGGCTCCAACAGGGAAAATGGGCTAATAATGATGTAAAAAATACGAATGATGATCTGGGATGACCGAGGTTGTATACAATTAATACTTTTGCACAAGGCTAATGAACATTTATGTATTCACATAAAACCAATTTCAAATGTAATGATTATGTGTCAGCTCAAGATTATTTTTCTGTAATAATAACCGTGAAAGGTCAAGTAAGTATATTATGAATAGAACTTTTATAATACTTAATAGATTCACAATGTTATTTTACTTTAAACGAATGTTTTTAATACCCACTTGCGTCCTAGAATTCAACATATAAATCTAGAACGTCAAAACATACCTCACTGATTAATCTTTCATTGCATTAGATATAAAAAAGACATAAGAAACAGTTTGGCTTAGAATTATGCTAACAAATTGAGCTGATTTATATCTTTAATCGGAAAAAGTAATGTTTTTTACGAAACTTTAAAAACTACTCCCAACAGCCTCATCACATATATTTCAAGTCTCCACTCGCCCCTTTTATTAGGAGACGAGAATATCTGTCTCGGTAAACAAACGCCGATTAGCTAAAAGAAAAAAAAATTAATAATTAAAAGCTGCTTTTGAGAAGTGAATGTGGAAAGGTAAATCTGGGAAAGGAAAATAACTCTAAGGAAGATTATGATGTTTCTTCTATAAATAACAATATCCATTCAACAGAATGAAGTCAGGCTCTGCGTCAAAACAGGTATATTATTTATTTTTTTTTATTTTGGTCATTTCAAAAACATAATTGTAATTTTATTTTCTGCATTGCAAGTATATAATCAAGTAGGTAATAGGCTGCCCAGGACAGCAGCCACCTGTTGAGATACTACCGCTAAAGAATTAAGGGTCCTTTCACTGGCCAGACAGTAATATAGTGTATCCTTCTCTCGAGTTACGGTTCATTTTCCTTTTGCCTACACATACTCCGAATAGTCTGGCCAATTCTTTGCATATTCTCCTCTGTCCTTATACACCTGAATACACTGAGATTACCAAACAATTCTTCTTCACCCAAGGGGTTACTGTACTATAATTATTCAGTGGCCACTCTCCTCTTGGTAAGATTAGAGGAGACTCTTTAGCTATGGTAACCAATTCATCTAGGAGAAGGACACTCCAAAATCAAACCATTGTTCTTTAGATTTTGGTAGTGCCATAGCCTCATGGTCTTCCTCTCTCTTGGGTTAGAGTTCGCTTGCTTAAGGGTACACCCAGGCTCACTATTCTATCTTATTTCTCTTCCTTCTGTTTTGAGTAATTTTTTTTTATAGTTTATATAGGAGACATTCATTTTAATGTCGTTACTGTTTTTAAAATATTTTATTTTTCCTTGTTTCCTTTCCTCACTGGGTTACTTTCCCTGTTAGATCCTCTGGGTTAATAGCATCCGGCTTTTCGAACTAGGGCTGTAGCTTACCAAGTGATAAGGATAATGAAAATGATAATAATAGTAAAAAAACAAAGAAATAGAGAGATACAAATTTTTTCCTTAAATCAAAATCAAGTACAAAATCAGGGAAGTATGCAGAAAACGAAAGAGAGCCGTAACCATTGCCTCACTCGAGCAATTATCAGCAGCACGTCAGAAAGTTGGACAAGATCCGAACTAATTAAACTATTTTGGCGAATCTTCAGAACGAAGGTCTTCTCCAAAGTAGTTCATCACTCCCTGCATTATACATGATTCTAAAATGTAAGAAAACTGGCAATATTGTTGTTAAAGATTTGCAGAAGTGAACATGTAAACTGAACTACATGCAGATGAGGCAGAAAAAAACCACTAATGCATTATTAGGGGATATCTTTGGCCAATTTATAAGAATAATAAAACTTGTCACCCTCCAACATCACAGCAGCACTATTATGAGTAATAGCTGTGTTGGGGATTCAGCGATAAACCCTCTTGAACTGGATCCTGGTCTCACACAACTTGACCGGATGATTTTGTTGTATGATTAGTCGATAAAGATTCGGTGTAAATTGAGTTTTATTTATTTATTTATTTTTTTTTTGGAGGGGGGGTTGCTGATGAAAAGAAAGAAGTGTCACTGAACGCTTCCAAAATGATGTTGATTATTATTATTATTATTATTATTATTATT
>NC_090729.1:51616823-51633204 GCF_036898095.1 Palaemon carinicauda
AGATAACCAGTTGCCATTTCTTAACATAAACATTTCATGCTCAAATAGAGGATTTCGTACAGGTATTTTTAGAAAAGAGACATAAATTGGTTTGGGTCTTTATTTTTTCTAGCAGTTGTTGGAAATTATTGAAAATTAACTCTATTCAAATCCTTTTATTTACAGGATATTCCTTATGTTCGAACTGGCATAACTTCCTTATAGAAATTTCATTTTTAAAAACCTATTTTACATACAATTGGTATTCTTCACACCTCTACGACAACATTGTTAATAAATTTCTTAAAGATATTTTTTAGCCTAAATAAAAATGTCCTAAGGTTCCCAAAAAACTTGTATATGTATCATTGTCATATGTAAAAAAATGATCTTTTCAGGAACGAGCTTACCACAGCCCTCAGCAATCTGTATCTATATGTCAATTTTAAGCTTATATTAAAAAACCCTTTAAATATTGGCAAACTTTTCAAGTTCAAAGACACCCTCCTGGAGTTGATGCAGTCCTTCGTTGTTTAAAGTATACTTGTCCAAAATGTAATTTGGAAAACTATATTTGTCTACCCAACCATTAATGAAGGTCCCCAACGATTGTCAGTCATCGCACTGGTTCCATAATAAAATCCCAAGAATTTTCCTCAATAAGAAATCATTCAAACTCATGTAAAACTCATATCCAATACAACCATTTCGAAATTCTTTCCCAAACATCCGATTGCCTTTCGCTCCTTCTCTTGGAATCTCTTTACATAAAGAAACTGTCTCCTTCCTTAAATAATCAAACCACCTCCACTCCATTCCATATTGCCTAACTGCCATCACCTATGATCACTTGCTGATCTGTATTGTTTTGTTCGTAGTTGAAGCCTTTTTTTTTTTTTTTTTTAAATTCTCAATTATTCCTATAATTTTAAGCCACATCTCCTGACAGTAAGTTTGGCCATTCATTTTTATATACGTATATTTTTGTTTACTGACATTCTGTTTTGATGACAAGTGTTTTTATTATCATAATTGTAAAATACCTTAGTTAGCCACATGTTTTTATATACCGTCCAGATTTCTGTATCTTTATTCTTTTAACCGTTTTTTAATATTTCTTTTTTTTATACCAAACCAATTTTTAGCAAAAACAAGTATCATTAATTTCTAATATAAAAATAATTTCGTGTTTTTATGTATCCCTGATAAAGGGAGTGTATTCCCGAAACGTTGGTGTAGAATAGATATGTAAGGTGATCTGAAGTCTTCTTGCTGTCCTCTTTATCCTTATATATATATATATATATATATATATATATATATATATATATATATATATATATATATATATATATATATATATATATATATATATATATATATATATATATACTGTATGTATGTATATATATATATATATATATATATATATATATATATATATATATATATATATATATATATATATATATATATATATATATATATATATATATATATATATATATATATATATATACATATATATATATATATATATATATATATATATATATATATATATATATATATATATATTATATATATATATATATATATATATATATATATATATATATATATATATATATATATATATATATATATATATATATATGTATATATATATATATATATATATATATATATATATATATATATATATATATATATATATATATATATATATCTATGATCATCTGAATGGGGAACGGGTCTCATAGCAGATGGAAGGTTGTGATATTTGATCTTTTCCCTAGATGATCCATTGAAACCAGTTATATTAGTTAATCAAAAATAACAAACATCTGCGTGGCTTCGTGGCTCTCTCCAAACCATCGAGACTGCAAAGTTGAAAGCCGCTTTCTTGCCATTAAACCATGTAATTAGTCCATTGTAGCAGGGTTTACAACAGATATGTGAAGCCAAAGACTTATCTTGATCACCAATTTTACAGTCAAAATAGTGAAAGTAGGCATTTCTGAGGAGGGAAGTAATGGTTCGACGCTGTTAAACTGTTGTGAAGTCCTCACACACGTAGCAGAAAGAATTGGCCTTGTTGAGGCATACTCGATATTTTCACGTGCTTGAAGCCATTGGAGAATCTGAAAATATAAAAAAGTAAAACTAAATCATATGCAAGGCACTAAAATGTGCATTGGAAAATGTAATACTAATATTTAGCTACCCAAAAGATGTGTAACACGATAGTTGAGGGACACCAACCTCCTGCGCCACCTGCGAGACAACCTCTTCCAATGACTGCCAGAGCACTACTGAGTGTGGATAGAAACCTGCGGCCCTAACTGCCAAAATCTGTCTTGATATATATATATATATATATATATATATATATATATATATATATATATATATATATATATATATATATATATATATATATATATATATATATATATATATATATATATATATATATATATAATGTAATGCAATCACTTACATTTAGTGTATAATAACTAAACAATAAGCCATAAGTCTCACAATATTAGAATTATTATTATTATTATTATTACTATCCAAGCTACAACCCTAGTTGGAAAAGCAAGATGCTATAAGCCCAGGGGCTCCAACAGGGAAAAATAGCTCAGTGAGGAAAGGGAATAAGGAAATAAATAAATGAAGAGAACAAATTAACAATAAATCATTCTAAAATAAGAAACAACGTCAAAACAGACATGTCATATAATAAACTATCAACAACATCAAAAACAAATATGTCATAAATAAACTATAAAAAGACTATGTCTGCCTGGTCAACAAAAAAGCATTTGCTCCAACTTTGAACTTTTGAAGTTCTACTGATTCAACCACCCGATTAGGAAGATCATTCCACAACTTGGTCACAGCTGGAATAAAACTTCTAGAGTACTGCGTAGTATTGAGCCTCGTGATTGAGAAGGCCTGGCTATTAGAATTAACTGCCTGCCTAGTATTACGAACAGGATAGAATTGTCCAGGGAGATCTGAATGTAAAGGATGGTCAGAGTTGTGAAAAATCTTATGCAACATACATAATGAACTAATTGAACGACGGTGCCAGAGATTAATATCTAGATCAGGAATAAGAAATTTAATAGACCGTAAGTTTCTGTCCAACAAATTAAGATGAGAATCAGCAGCTGAAGACCAGACAGGAGAACAATACTCAAAACAAGGTAGAATGAAAGAATTAAAACACTTCTTCAGAATAGATTGATCACCGAAAATCTTGAAAGACTTTCTCAATAAGCCTATTTTTTGTGAAATTGAAGAAGACACAGACCTTATATGTTTCTCAAAAGTAAATTTACTGTCGAGAATCACACCTAAAATTTTGAAAGAGTCATACATATTTAAAGAAACATTATCAATACTGAGATCCGGATGTTGAGGAACCACCGTCCTTGACCTACTTACAATCATACTTTGAGTTTTGTTAGGATTCAACTTCATACCCCATAATTTGCACCATGCACTAATTCTAGCTAAATCTCTATTAAGGGATTCACCAACCCTAGATCTACATTCAGGGGATGGAATTGATGCAAAGAGAGTAGCATCATCTGCATATGCAACAAGCTTGTTTTCTAGGCCAAACCACATGTCATGTGTATATAGTATGAAAAGTAATGGGCCAAGAACACTACCCTGTGGAACACCAGATATCACATTCCTATAATCACTATGGTGCCCATCAACAACAACTCTTTGAGATCTATTACTTAAAAAATCAATAATAATGCTAAGAAACGACCCACCCACTCCCAACTGTTTCAGTTTGAAAACAAGGGCCTCATGATTAACACGGTCAAAGGCAGCACTAAAATCAAGGCCAATCATACGAACTTCCCGACCACAATCAAGGGATTTCTGTACAGCATTGGAGATTGTAAGCAGGGCATCACATGCTCCAAGGCCTTTACGAAAACCAAATTGCAAACTAGGGAGTAGATGATTACCTTCAGCAAACCTATTAAGACGTTTTGCCAGAAGACGTTCAAAAACTTTAGATAATATGGGAGTTATGGAAATTGGGCGGTAATCAGTGGGACTTGAGCTACCACAAACACATTTACATAGAGGAGTAACATTACCAATCCTCCAGCTAGTGCTAAAATGCATATATGCCTTTATATGCCGTATATGCACAAAATGCACACTATACATATCTAAAACAAACTAGAGGTGATGAGTAAAAACAGATTTAAAATTTGAATTCAGCTCCCCCAAATTAGGTTAAGACAGGTATTTTTGTGCTTGCCTCAATTTCTTTGGAAAACAGTGAATTATCAAACAATTCTAAAATCTATTTCATAATTTTACACTAAATTACATTTACCTGTTCACCTGATAAATTTTATCATATCAACAATAAGAAATTATAAAAAGGCATTTTAGTCTTGTTGAGCGGTCTTATATTTTTCCGAATTTCTATAATATTCCAGTAAATGAAAGGGTTTTGATGCAATGAAATAAAGAGATTCCATTTTTAGAATAATTTCTATGATTAATTGATATAAAAAAATATTGTTCGTGTAAAAAAAAAAATATGAAAATAACAATATTTCATATGTAAAACTGTCATGAATCTTTTGAATTTCAACTTAAAAAATATCTGGCTCCTGACCTGCAATGTCCTTAGAATTTTATGCAGCGATGATAAAAGATGTACATAGAAGTTTTTTTCCATTATTGTTCAAAAACAAAAGGTAAAGTTTTGTCATTACATTTTTGAGCCGCGAATACTTTTTTTATGTGCATATTTCTAAACGTGCATATCACTTTTTTCATAAAAGACTTTTAGTTCTGCTAGAACTATAGTGAATTTTAAATGAAGGTAAAACTGTTGCTTTTGAAAATAGGGATGAATAAGTCTTCTACAAACGAATAAAAAAAAAATGAATATGTGGTCAATTAAATAGGTTCTGTTTTCAAAACATGCTTCATTTTACACACTGTTTTTCCTACATAAGTTTTCTGGTGCGCACTCTTCAATGCCTTCTATCGAAGGCCGCCTCATCGACCAAAATTCTCTCTAGATTACCCTTCTCCTTATCTTGCAATCCATGTTTTAAATCCATCTCGATATTCCCCCCAGCAACCAGGTTCTCTCAAGCTCTCCTCACTCCCTCGCCACCATCCATCCATAACACTTGTTCACACCAGCTCAGTCTTAACACTCTTATCACCTCTGTAATCATCACCAAGCCTTCCATACTTCTTATTCCATAATTTTCCAATCTTTCAAGCAGTGGTACTCCCATAATCCACATGAACATTTTCATTTCTGTTCTCTCGAGATTTTTTTCCTCTTTTGATCTTTGAACTCATGTTTCCAATCCATATAACACTGGACTTATTACTGTGATTTAGATCATGACTTTTAGTAGATCTCAATTATCTAAATTGTTCCACCTGTTTTATAGAATTATTCTAATGAAGAGAATTGCGCACGACATTATTTCAAAATGCATGCAGATTTATTTATATTTGCACATTTTTACTTTATTGTTTCCTCAAAATGAAACATTTAAGCGTTACATGGATCTAAACACATCCTATAAATTAAAAAGAGAAAAAACTATATATATATATATATATATATATATATATATATATATATATATATATATATATATATATATATATATATATATATATATATATATGTATATATATATATGTATATATATATATATATATATATATATATATATATATATATATATATATATATATATATATATATATATATATATATATATATATTTATATATATATATATATATATTATATATATATATATATATATATATATATATATATATATATATATATATATATATATATATATATATATATATATTTATTTACATATATATATATATATATATATATATATATATATATATATATATATATATATATATATATATATATATATATATATATATATATATATATATATATATATATATATATATATATATATATATATATATATATATACATATATATATATATATATATATATATATATATATATATATATATATATATATATATATATATATATATATATATATATATTAATTATATGAGTCATCTAATTTCTGCCTTTTTTAGTGATAAACATAACTCTGAACGCCGATTAGGGCTGTTTTCCTGGTCAAGACTTAGGCAGCTTGCTCCAGCAGGATTTCTGAGAGGTTTTCTTAAGTACTACACGGAAAATATATAGTGAAAAGAAAAATGAGCGAAACACGAGGAAAACAGTTTTATTTCAAAGGAAAAGTTCCGATCAGGTTAGAAATCACTGAACTTTAAAACTAAGTAACTTACTGCGGATTATGTTCCGGTAGGTAACATACGTAAAAATATACTTTCGTATTTTCGATGGTTTGATACGCACTCTCTCTCTCTCTCTCTCTCTCTCTCTCTCTCTCTCTCTCTCTCTCTCTCTCTCTCTCTCTCTCTCTCTCTCTCTCTCTCTGAGCGGTTTCACCTAACAGCACAGAATGTAGAAAATAAATAATAGTCACCGCACATTATTGCTTCAATCGTGTGAGTTTTGAAGAACCTCATACTCTTACAGAGATACTTCATCGGCAATGGGTCATCCACCTCTATGTTACGTGAATCTTTACCCTGCTAAGAGATCAGGGCACCTCCTTTCTAAATAACTTTCACATCAACTAACCTACATACCTGTATTATACTTCATTTTACTACCTGATTGTTGTTTATTTTTCTCTATTGATCAACCAACTTACACTTCATATTCACCATCAAGTTCTCATGCACACAATATACTGTGGACTACATTATACAGGTATATCAGCATGATACCTTCAAGAGAGTTCCTCTTGATGACTTCCTTAAGAGCCCGTGACTTCCTTAAGGGCCCGTACTGATACTAGAAAAAGTCTCTGTGCGTGAACACAAATGGCATTCCATGGTCCTAATTTCTCTGGGAAGACAAGACTGTACGGAGCTCCCTGTTTTCGTGGAGGACATCATCACCTGTCAATGGAAAAGGCTTATTGCAGAACTGTCTTCACGACCAAATCTGTAGGACTCACTTAAAAAAAAACTCACAGCTTGGTTGTACGAAAGGGGTGAGGGCAGTCGGAGAAGTCTCGTTTCGCCATTTGTTGAAATCATAAGAACGCATATAGCGGATCTATCTTCGTGTCATAACATGTAGGCCCTCATTTCAAGCCAACATATGTAGGCCATCACTTTAAACTAACATATGTAGGCCCTAACTTCAAACAACATCTAGCTTGGGTGTGGTGGGAGGTCGTACGAGTCTTGTCTTGCTAATTCCTAAATCATAAAAAAGCTTATTGCGACACTATCTTCGCGTCAAAATCTTCAGGTCCTACTTCATACAATCCACAGCTTGGGTGTAGTTCGAGTTCAGACAAGTCTTGCTTTGCCATTTCCGAATAACATCTGGTAAACAACTAAAAAATCTTGGGAAGGATGCATAATAATAATTTGAGGGAGTCATTTGGCTTGGAATCTTGGTAGCTCGGCCAAACTCGTGATTGATACTTCGTTATTGTTGGTCCGCTTCTTCATCCCCCTACATTTTGGTAAGGGGTCTGGCCCATTCATGAAAACAATATATTCCGCTTGCCATGGGTTGAAAACTTGTTGTGCTGTCTGAGGTAGAAATTCATGCTTCCTAATAACAAATCTAAGCACACGTAAATCAATAATAAATGTTTGGCTAAATGATAACTTTACCAAATTTACATTGTGCTTTCAAAAACTAATTGTGTGACTTACCGGACTTTTGCACAAATCTTACTACCATTCATGTTTCTCCCATTCTGAGACACCCCCCCAACCACCTCTTACCATAATCCATTATATATATATATATATATACCCAGTTGATTATATGAATTAGTACTTCTATTATTCCGTCATCTATAATAATCTATTTTCATCTCTCCCTTTACTGCTATTACCTTTGTCAAATGCTCTTTCAATCTTAACTTTTTGCTCTTGCTTTTTTTTTTTAAGTCAGTTTTGTTATTCTCTTTGCTATCAAAAAACCAGCGCAATCTCCTCCACCATTCCACTTACTATAAAGAACTCAGTATGGAATGCCAAAACAAGGAATTTTCCGATCAAACTAATAGAATATATTCTTTTCTTTTATCAAAACACGTATCAGCATATCTAAACTTAACATCAATTCTATAGATTACTGATTTTATTAACCTCAATACAAGCCCTCTTCCCTTGGTCATTGACAGACACACAATTTTTTTTTTCTGAATAGTTTAAAACTTTTCTAATAACTCCCTCATCTTTGTCTCAGTTCATACTTTTGTACTCTTATCAGTTTTGATCTCACTTCTTTTACTCTCTCGAGCATTCTTCCAAATATCCTCCCTGATAATTAAAGTAGCAACGAGGCCCTTCATTTCGTGGAGTTTCCTTTAGCAATTTTACATTAATACAACTGAAGGTTAGTCCTCACTTTTTGGAACCTTTCCCTCCTACACATACCTTTTAAAGCCTGGTCAGCCAAACCTACCTTCTCATTATAATTCCACTTTTTATGGTACCTTTCCTTTACTTACCCTCATAATCGGTACTTTTATAATAACTTTCGGCATCATACTACCCATATGAAGTCATAGATAATTCAAGTCAGCTTATATTCTATACTACACTATCATTAATGCTCTTCATTATACGTTTCCACACTATTGACTTACGATTCGATGTATAAACACCCACTCTACCCCTAAATCTTTTAATCGCATCCCTTGGTAAACCTTTAATAACTTGTATTTGTCTGCAAAATTAATTTTTATTCCTGTTAAAGTTCTTACTAACCTACTATTTATTTTTCACGTAACTTATTCAATAAGTTTGAAGGAAACCTATCTTATAGAGTTACTAATTAACAAAGAAACCTCTTATGTAATAAAGCAAAACAATAATATTGTAATTAGGTTTGAGCTAACACATTTCTTATCGATTAAATATAAGTATTTGTCTTTAGAATATTACTTTTAGGTCTCTTTGTATTACATTCTATAGATCAATTTACTGGATTTCATATTTTTTTTTTTTTTTTCATCTTGAAGTAAGAGAAAGAATATTCGGTAAAAATTTATGAGGTGGCCACATACCTTGAAAGGAAGTTATTTGCATAATCGATGAGAGGAGAATATTGATAAAAATTATGTAATGCAATTAACTATTATTATCATATACTTAGTTTACAAACGTAAAAACATCTATAACTGATATTTGACGAGCTGAACCAACGGCAGTATGGCGGAATTTTAAGATCACTAACTTCAAACGAGAAAAGAGTAATCAGTAAATAATAGAGAAAAGTTTTGTGTGTCCAACGCTTTACTTATTTTGACTTCAGATATGTCTTAATGTGTCTCTTAATAAGAAAAGCAGTACCAGAAAATATGCTCATAAAATTATAAGAATGAATGATTATTATATATATACATACATATATATATATATATATATATATATATATATATATATATATATATATATATATATATATATATATATATATATATGTATATATATATATATATATATATATATATATATATATATATATATACATATATATATATACATATATATATATATATATATATATATATATATATATATATATATATATATATATATATATATATATATATATATATATATATATATATATATATATATATATATATATATATATGTATATATATATACCTGTACATATAAATATATATATATATATATATATATATATATATATATATATATATATATATATATATATATATATATATATATATATATATATATATATATATATATATATATATATATATATATATATATATATATATATATATGTAATGATTAGAATAGTAATATTACATGTTTAAAACAAATGACGTAATATGTCATGTTGGTTGGAAGAGCTGGCCGTGAGATTTGCTATGGTCAACTCAAATTGTATACAGGATGTAAGATGCCAAGTTGTCATTCTTTCTTAGTGTCAACAGATTATCTCTTCGTGTGAAAGTTTGTGACGTCACCGGATGCAGGTGTCTTCCGATTCCGTCACTTATCCAAATTAAAGCAAGTGTACGATTTTTGGGATATCAGTAATTTGTTCAGTTCTTATCTAAACTTCACCAGAATTGGTCATGTGGACCAACACAGCTTCCTCCAGTGATAGAGATGTTTAACTCAGTTGTTTATATACAATAAAACTTAAAAACCACTAAGATGTGTTCAATAAACCATTTAAATACATCTGAAAACAACTCATACTCAAATGTGTGCTTAAGACAGTAGCACACCAATAAATGGTGGCAGCGGTTAAACTCAAAGACAGCGGTTAAACTCTAAGAATTAGAGAAATATCTTCAAGACTTCAAAATAAATAGCTGTAAAACCAGAGATATATCTTCAAGACTTCAACATAAAAGCTGTGAAACCAGAGAATGATCTTCAAGACTTCAAAATAAAACTATCTACAAGAATCTACAATTTTGACTAAGTCCAACGAAAATGCTAACACCAACATATGTTAGTATACAAATAAAATCTTCAATCAACATCCTAGGAAACCCAAGGACTGGCATTCAACTATTGCAAAACATATCCAGGAAGACCTACATTCTACAAGAAACTAGAACGAGACATCGCTAACAAAACATCAAGAGAGAGGGAGAGAGAGACGACTCGACTTCATATATAAGCTAAGTACAGAAATTTTGTATTCATTTCAGTTTGTGCAGTGAAGTGTAGTTATCACAAGTCGTTAGTCAATTATTACTGGGGTGAGTGAATTCCTAAACTTTGTTATAAGAAACTCCGAATTCTCATTTAGAATTTTTTCTTTCTTTGTGCTAATTCCTTTTTCTTTCATAAACTCTTGGGGGGAAATGTATTGGGATTAGTAACATTGTTGGGGGAATTTTATTATACATATGCGTTTACGCAGTGGGCGTCTGTACTCATATAGATATTTTGATAGGATTGAAAGGGGTCAAAGAGATAGAAAAAAAAAGAATACAGCAGTCATGGCTCCTCCTGTCAGCCCTACCCCTGGACCTAGTGGTGTAGGCCAGGCTAATCCTCCTCCAATTGTGACGCTTGTAAATGCCAGGTCAGCAATCCTTCCTTTTCAAGGCCGTGTCAACGGGTTCTTGCCACAAAATGTGGAGTCATGGATTTCATCCGTTGATGCCCATTTAAATGCCAAACAAATCGTAGATCCTTTTGTACAATTACAAGAAGCTAAAAGTTTTATAGATTTTTCTAAGGGGGATGCGAGTGCGTATTTAAGAGGTGTTTCATTTCAGGAAGCAGTTACTTGGGATGATTTCAAAGTTAGGTTACGCGCGATCTATGGGGGTGAGGAAGCTTTGGATGTAGTGTTAACGTTACGAAATACACTTAATCAAGCCACTATGAATCGGCTTAATGTTGTTGAGAGAGCAGCTCTCATAGCTGATAGGCTTAACGAATATCAGGACATTTTAGGTAATTCCACTTGGGTTACTAACGATAATATCTCCGTGAAAGATTTTTTACGATTAATGTATTTAACTTGCATGACACTTATGTTGCCTGAAGCTTTAGTGCGGTGCTTTGATAAGAAGTTAATGCCTGCAAGTACGGAATTGGATGTCTATAAACAGATAAAGAAGCACATGTCCAAGTGTCCAGATCTCGATCCCGTGTTAACTCAAGTTTTTGCTAAGAATGAAACAAAACCACAAACAGTGAACGTAATTAATAATCCAGTAGCGGGAGTGACGTGTTACAACTGCAAACGTCAAGGTCACATAAGCGCAGACTGTAGAACGAAATTTTGTTCAGTTCACAACACAGGATCACATTCTTATAGTCAATGTTACGCGCGTAAGACACAACAATATCCTAGAAATACACAGTCAATTCCACAGTCAGTTCCATATGGAAATAAAAAGAAAAATCCTCATTTTAACAATAAGAAGAAACAACAAAATGTCAATGCAGTTCAGAGTCCGAAACAAACAAACACTTCTTCAAATATCGCTGAGCCTGGGCCGTCAAACCAGACCTTGGAAAGTCAGCCTAATTTTCAGAATGTGCAGAGCAAAGCAAATACCACATAGTTAACTCTAGAGGGGAAGAGAGTGATGTTGGGTCAAGGTCATTTATGTCAACATCAATAGTATTGAATAATCAATTTAATGTTTTATCAGATAATTGTGAGACAATAGATTTTCCTATGAAACACACGGCCGAATTAAGTAAAACAGTGCATGCTCCCGTAGATTTGCAACGAATTCATACAATAATAAGCCAAAATGAGTTACGGCCAACCTTATATGCTGTAAATTTAGAACACAAATCCTTTACGTTATTTTTTGACTCTGGTAGTCCACGTAATATTATGGATTTGAAGACGCATCATTTGTTGTTTTCGAACTTTCCGATTGAAAAATCAGGAATCAGACTTTCAGGTATAGGAAATAATGAATTAAACGTCATAGGCATAACTCATATTCAGTTCAGAGTCGGTAATCGCACGTTTGCCGATACATTTGTTGTTGTGAAAAACATTAATATGTATCCAGCTGTAATTATAGGATACCCATCTATGGGAAATCAAAACATTATCTTAGCTCCTGCAAAGCACGGCGTGTATATCAAAGGGAAATTCTATAAGTCTTCTAATACTTTAAAGTCAGTTTTGGATAAAAAGGAGACGACAAATGTAACCGTAACGTACGTTGAAGAACCAATAACTTGTCTCACTAATAAAGAAATAATACACGCGACCCAGCAGAATTCTCGTTCACCCGTAATATCATCTTGCACGCAATATATCGAACCAAACATACCTTCGAATTTAATAGTGCAAATAAAGAAAACACTACCGGGATCTGAAATATTAATCCTTTCCGATACTTTGAAAACCAACGGATTGTCTGTCACACAAGCTATTCATACAGTAGGCTCACATCAGCAATGTAATATCGAAGTCTGTAATCATTTAAATAACACTTTAGTAATTCACAAAAATCAACATATCTTGGATGTAGAAGTTTATAAACATCGTATTCTTACCGTTGCTGAAATCAATCACTCTCAATCAGTTGCGGATGAATCCCTTTTACGATCTATTAAAAATAAAATCAGTAAGGACATTCAAGACGAAGAAATTCAGCAGAAAATTTTTGAACTTTTAAATAAATATACAGATGTCTTTTCCACTACGGATGGATCCTTAGGGAAAACAGATGTGATCGAGCATCAAATAAGGTTAAAAGACAAACAGAAAATTATATATGTACCCTCGTACAGACTCCCTATGAAATTCCAGAATGAAATAAATGATGAAGTAGGTAAAATGTTAGAGGAAGGAGTCATTAGAAAATCAAATAGCCCTTATAATTTTCCTTTAATAGTTGTACCGAAAAAAGATCGAACATGGCGTATCTGCGTCGACTTTCGTCGTCTAAACGAGGAAACGATCCCTGATCGATTCCCAGTGCCATGTACTGACGATATTTTGTCTTTGTTAGGTCAGAATAAATATTTTACCAGTTTGGACTTACTTAAAGGCTTTCACCAGATATCATTAGAAGAAGATAGTATCCCATACACAGCCTTCAGCACAGCCAGGGGACATTATGAATTTTTACGGATGCCTTTTGGTTTACGTTGTGCTCCTATAACATTTACAAGAATGATTAACATAGTGTTTGGAGACTTGTTAGGGGATATATTGCATGCCTATATGGATGATCTTGTAATCTTTTCCAACACCTTAGAGGAACATCTACGTAAGTTAGAACTAGTACTACAGAGATTAAGACAACATAACTTAAGGGTAAAGATTAGTAAGTGTGAATTTTTCAAAACAGAATTGATATATTTGGGTTTCATGGTGTCAAGCCAAGGTCTTAAAGTAGTCCATGATAAGGTGTCGGCTATACGTAATTTTCCCATACCTACTAATGTCAAGGGAATACAGCAATTTCTGGGTTGTAGTGGATATTACAGGCGTTTTATACGCAACTATTCAATAATAGCCGCTCCTTTAACTGATCTTACGAAGAAGGGCGTAGATTTCATATGGTCTGAGCAACATCACAGGCGTTTAATACTTTGAAAGATGAACTGTGTAGTTCTCCTATCTTAAAATTTTCCTGACTTCGGTAAGGATTCTTCATTGCAACAGACGCCTCAGACTTAGGAGTAGGAGGGGTATTGCTTCAGCAATATGATAAACAGTTTTTCCCGATAGCTTTCTATTCTCGAAAATTGAGACTTCCGAAAGTAAGTATGCAGTAATAGACAAGGAAGGACTAGCTATTGTTAATTCGCTAGTGCATTTTAAGTTCATAATTTACGGTTATCCGTTAAGGTTTTCTTACTGACCATAAACCACTAACAGAGTTCTTTAAAGGCTTCAATCACAGCCCTAAACGAACTCGGTGGCATTTAATCATTCAAGATTTTGGCGCAAGAATCGGGTATTTACCGGGGAAAGCAAATATCATTGCGGATGATTATCACGCAACCCCGTGTCATCTTGTACGGAGTCTTTAGCTGAATTAATAGATATATCAACATCCATGCCTATTGTTAAAAACAATATCTGAACAAGAAGATTTAGGCTGGAGTGATGAATTGTTACAGGACTGAGCAAAGAAAAGATCAGAAAATAGAAACAATTATAAATGCTTTGAAAGGCAATCATAAAGAAAAAGAATATATAAAGTATAAGCAGCAGAATTATGTAATCAACGATAATATTCTGTGTAGGACTGTGACAAGGAAAACCCGCAATACACCACATGTAACTAACGACCAGGTAGTAGTAACCAAACTCACTTGTTTCCACTGTCCTGAATTGGTTGCATTCAAATCCATTACATGGACACCCTGGGTTCTCATTAATGTCACAGAAGCCAAATCATTGTGTTATTGGCATACAATGCTTACAGATATAAAAAGACACATAGCTAATTGTCGCACATGTCAGGAAAACAAAGGGCATACGAAAACACCTGTTAGCTTAGGAGCTTATCCTGTTCCCAATCAACCCTTTGAAAGAATACATTTAGATTTGTTAACAGGATTTTACGAGTCAGACAGAGGGAATAGCACCTCTTAGTAATTATAGATGCTTTAACTCGATATACAGAACTAATAGCGCTTAAACTAAAACTGCGATTGAATGCGCTAGGAAGTTTACGAGTGTTACATTTGTAAACATGGAATTCCACACATGATAATCTCAGACTCGGGTGGTGAATTTAATAATCACTTTCTTATCTCATTGTGTGAATTCCTCAACATAAAGAAGGTTAATACCATGATATATCACCCAGAGTCGAATGGGCTAGTGGAAAGAGCAAATAGGAGATATTAAATATATTAAGGGGTAACACTAGGGGGATCAGACCCCAACTGGGATATTGCAATACCGGCGGCACTGAGTACTCTGAATCATTCATATCATATATCAATTAAAATGTCACCGCATGAAGCATTGTATGGTACCCCAGTTAGAACACCTTTCCATGTATTAACGCCTACAACTAATCTATCAAATCCTTTAAAAGAATGTATAAATGCAAGTATAAGTCGATATGATATCCTTCGAAAGAATTTAGAAGAATCACAAATCATAATGAAAAGGAATCATGATAAAATAGGCGAAACCAACTAAAACATATACCGTGGGTGATAACATCTATATTCAAATCAATGTCAGAAAAGGGCTTCAACTATAAACTAACACCTAGTTTGAAGGCCATTTAACATTTTGGAAATATTAACGGCCAATAGGTTTAGAATTCAAAACGTAGCCCAACCCACGGATGAGAGAATAGTACCATTGTCTCACATAAGAAATTAAAAAGAAGTGAGGAAAAATTAATGGCTCGTGGATACGATACGACAAGGACGGCTTCAATATATCATGCCCTGACGGATCCACATCCTACAACCACATCTTCGTCGCAGCAGATGCTGTATCGGGACTTCCCCGAATTCCATGGTGACTGGCCTATGGACAATCATCAGAGAACGTGCTTACTTCGCGAACTTCACGTGGACCTCTACAACGCCCGCACTTCCTCTCCCCTATAAAGGAAGTGTGGCGAAACGCTTAATGAAACTTACCGAAAAGGACCACCTGTCGCCGACTTACAAAGAGATTCTTCACCCTATATTACTAGCAGGTTTATTTGGAACGGCGTTAATTTTTATCGCCGTGAACATCCTTGTTTGGCGTAGGTTACGGCACAGCAAGCAGCTACAAAGGAACGAGTTGAATAGCCCT
>NC_090729.1:51638704-51641204 GCF_036898095.1 Palaemon carinicauda
TAGGAGGAAATCATTCAACACGGTAAATGACAGATTTGAATTTTCATAGTTTTGAAAAGGTATTTCTAAGTATAATTTGGGAAGTTACTAACAGGTAACCTAGAATATATCATCCAAATTAATAAATACTAATTACAAAGACGATGAACGCGGACACACAAGATATCAAATGACATTTTATTTGAATTTTAATATTGTTCAAATTGTCTAGTAGATAAATAGTGTTAGTTTCTTTAGACGTACATCGAGTAAAATTAAGATATTTTTATGTCCAGCAATAACAAATGTCTTGTTAGCACAGTTCTACCTGTACCAAATTTATCGTTGCAATTAAATCCCTTCACTGCTCCAGGTTGCCTAAGGAAGTAGCCTAATAGGTTCCCATATATTGTAGCTGCAACAACTAATCGACGCTGACGTTACCTTATTTTGGAACTGGTTCAAGTTACTATGACTTGATTATATGAATGATGTTTTTTGTTCTACTATTATTGCTTCGAACGCTGTGTACTACAATGAACTATGAAATTTCACTGTGAATTTCCCTCCATTGGGCTTATTTCACACATCTCACTTGTCATATCCAGACTCTGTAGCATACTTCTCACCTAAGAAGGTCTGCGTCTTCCAATGCATCTAATGTGTACTGTCGCATATCCTTCTCCCCTGGGTGGTGCGAAGTACATGTAGCCAAATGGGAAACCTTGGTAAATTCCATTAAATGTTTGAATGACGGTCATTAACGTCAGGGGCTAGGGACGGTGACAATGCCCTCGTCAGCAAGACAATGTCCTTCGCCACCCAAACTAACACAAGGGAGAGCCAGGCAATGGCTGCTGATTTGAATAAACTTCTGGGATATAATAAAATAGATAGTTCTAAAATGACTATATTTAACAATATATATGATCGTTTACATAGTTAAATAATGGAAAGCAGGAAGCTGAGTTGCCGTTCCGAAGTCCTCGAGAATATTCAACCACTCAAATTACCAAGTGGGCGTATGCAGTAATATTCTCTTCACCATATATCCCTTTATTCAACACTGACCTGAAATTTATGAAACAATACACTGTAAAAGGATATAAAACAGCATCTAACCCAACGCAAAGAAATTACCCTTAAGAAAGTTCGAGCTATATAAAGAAAACAACTTGACAAATAACAAGCCAAGCACGATAATCTACTCGAATTTATATTAAAGGTGAAACAATAAAAATTACAAAGTTGATAAAATACACCGAATACAGTATAATTTAAAATGTTCAAGGTCAAATATATATTAAATATTAATAGCAGACACGCTGGCTGCCACAATTCAAGAATGGAATTGTTAACTGTTATAAATTAAAGTATACTGAGCGTGCATAATCACCAAGTTACTCACATCTTATATCAGCCCGGCAGGAATAAAGCTGCACTCTAATGGACGAGGTGGTGTGGTAGTCTCAGGGGCTCAAACTTCCGATATACGGAATAATACCAGGTTGCCGTCTCCATGAGCCCCATCGATGTCGCACTTATATATTACTTTGAGTTCATGAGGTTAAATAAATCCAAATCCAGAGCGAAGATAATTTCCGGATAAAACCATAGGATTGTCGATCGGCCGGATAAATATATATATAATGATGGATCGACAAAGCTCTCTCCACTCTGCCTCACGTTGAACTGATCTACCAGAACAAAAAAACTGGAACAGACTTCTGTTTTCTTTAATGTAAACACTCAATTGGTGATCTCGGTAGTTTACTAGCTAACTAGATTGTAAGTAACTGTGACAACAAGCTCAGTTTAGATTCCTCTAAAATAACAGAGATCACGAATTGTGTATTTGGCAAATTAAATATATATAAAGCAATTTTCATTTTCACACATAAGTAATGGAAGTATTTAATTAATATGTAAATAAAAAATGAATTTCCTTTTCATTTTCCATAGCTGATGACTCAGCAGGTGGATCTATACGATCCCCCAGCTCCAATGCCCGTTAAACATACGGGATTTGGTCTAAAAAGAGATATATTGCATCTCATTACGGACGGATACACTGATTCATAAGAAATTGAAGGAACATGGGAATATCAGATTGCTGATGTTGAATTTTTTTTATAAAAGAGAGCATTTTCGAGGTTTGGCAGCAATCCTATTTACATCCCCGTCAGTCTAAAACAGGAAGTAGATTGATAACAGATCATTCACGTAAAGAAAATAATGAAATATTTTACTCGGTTTATATATATATATATATATATATATATATATATATATATATATATATATATATATATATATATATATATATATATATATATATATATATATATATATATATATAAATATTTATATATATATATATATATATATATATATATATATATATATATATATATATATATATATATATATACATAAATATATAAATATATATATATATATATATATATATATATATATATATATATATATATATATATATATATATATATATATATATATA
>NC_090729.1:51643704-51646204 GCF_036898095.1 Palaemon carinicauda
TACCGGTACTGATGACCACACTGATATATTCATACGAAGTTTCCCCCTGTTTGTCAGAAGAAGCATACATTTTTTTTTCGCTATTTAAATCATAAATATCTCAGCCCGTATATATATATATATATATATATATATATATATATATATATACATATATATATATATATATATATATATATATATATATGTATGTATATATATATATATATATATATATATATATATATATATATATATATATATATATATATATATATATATATATATATATATATACATATATATATATATATATATATATATATATATATATATATATATATATATATATATATATATATATATATATATATGTATATATATAGTATATATATATATATATATATATATATATATATATATATATATATATATATATATATATATATATATATATATATATATGTATATATATATATATATATATATATATATATATATATATATGTATATATATATATATATATATATATATATATATATATATATATATATATATATATATATATATATATATATATATATATATATATATATATATATATATAAATGTATGTATGTATATATATACAGTATATGTATGTATATATATATTTATATATATATATATATATATATATATATATATATATATATATATATATATATATATATATATATATATATATATATATATATATATATATATATATATACATATATACACACACACACACACACATATATATATATATATATATATATATATATATATATATATATAATATAAACATATTTATATATATATAATATATATATATATATATATATGTATATATATATATATATATATATATATATATATATATATATATATATATATATATATATATATATATATATGTGTGTGTGTGTGTGTGTGTGTGTGTGTGTTTGTGTGTGTGTGTGTGTTTGTGTGTGTGTATGTATTTATATACCAATATATGATGGCCCTGTGTCCTGGAACCTAAATATAATAATAAATATAATAACGCTGGTAAGCTAAAAACCTTTCGAGTTCCAAACTCACCTGATCGTTTTTTACCAACAAAAAAATTTTGTTACACGTGAAAACATAAAGACCTGAAATCTGAGATAGTTTTATAAATCCCAGACACCGATTTACAAAACACCGAATATCCAAAGGTGTCTTAATTACACTTAAAAAAAAAACTGGGTAATTTTTGTTAAGATGATTTAAAACCAACTATCACATAGGAGCCAGTATGAAATTAACACTGGTTATTGAAAAGAAACAGTCTTTAAAGAAATAATATTCTATGTAAATTACAACACTTTAAAACACTTCAGATAAAAAAAAAATACTCGAAATATTAAGTCGGAGCAAAACCTAGATTAAGATAAAAAGTTTACGCTCCGAAGATTATTTAATCACTTGACTTCAAATATCGAATCTGAATAAACCTTAGACTATGATAGAAGAAATTATTACACTCAGAAAATCCTATAAACATTTGACTTGAAATATTAAATATCAATAAACCTTAGACTAAGAGAAAAGAAATAATTACATTCAGAAAGTTATGTGATCATGACTAAAACTATCAAATATGCATGAAACTTTAAACTAAGACAAAAGAAAGAATTACGCTTCAATGCTTAAGGGGATCATCTACTATGGTGTTTGAAATTACTTTAAAAAATTTAATTTTTTTTTCTATGTACACAGAAACATATTTTATATGTTCCCCAGAAGTTTCAGCTAATTATTTTTACAAATAATGAAGATAAAGCGGTCTTTAAATACTGAGGTCATCCTTACTGTGTCTTCAACATGACTGAGTTTGAATAAATCGTCATTGCGTGTCTATTTTTGCATATATATGCAAATTTTTCCACTTACAGTATGTTCCCAGATATCGTACGTCTGCCATAGATGGAAAATATTATTAGAGGGTAGGCGAACGTAAAAGACCCTCTACAAAAAGAGCAGCGAGAGTTTCATAAGACGTATAGAAGTTATAATGCATGTGTTTGTTTGCTCGTAGTTCAATGTGTATATTGTGTTTTCACAGCGTCTTTGTGAACTTTATAGCAAGCCTAATGGTACCTAATGTCAAAGAATAAGAAAATGTAAGCAGAGAGAAACAAAGAATAACCAAGAAGAGAAGGAAACATGAAACAGAGTACAAAGCTGGAACCTTTTAACTAAAACTGTGGTAACAATGAGAAGCCGCTGGCATACTCATGACATCCTTATGCCAAGTGTTTTAGTAAACTTAAAGTTTAAACACATCGTTTAGGGTGCGTTTATGTAGGAATAAACAAAATAATGCATTCAGTAGTAAGGTTATCCTACAAAGTTATATTGATATCTTTTAAGAAAAGGAGAGAAAATTTATAGCAAACCTTTAGGAGCTTATAACTCAAAAAAAACCTTAATCACACTAAGGTACATTTACCTCGTTTATTGTTCGATTTT
>NC_090729.1:51651204-51658704 GCF_036898095.1 Palaemon carinicauda
TAAAAGTAGACTGGTTTTGCGAAAAGTCTTGACTAGTCAGTGTTAGTGTAACGGAAAACTAATTTTGAAGAGTATATGCAAAAACCTAGAAAATGTTAAAGGTAAATCATAGTTACATATTATGCCGCCCCTCCCCCCTAAAAAAAAAGGACTATCATGAAAGTTCTTGATTATTCCTCATTAAATCTACAGCATTCATAATTTCTAGATTTGAGAATAATATATCTTTATCATAATTGATTCATCTCGTAAGAAATTACGATATATATATATATATATATATATATATATATATATATATATATATATATATATATATATATATATATATATATATATATATATATATATATATATATATATATATATGTATGTATGTATGTATGTATGTATGCATATTATATTTATATAAATATATTATTATTATTATTATTATTATTATTATTATTATTATTTTCATCGTTGATATTATTATTGTATGGGAAAGCGAGATGTTAATAGCCCTGGAGGCCTTACGGGGAAAGGAGCCCTGTGAGGAAAGGAAACAAGGAAAATAAAAAGTTTTCCACCATTGACTCAATTAAAATATTAAAGCTTTAATAAAATAAGATGAAGAGAAATTAGATAGAATAATGGGCACAAGCGTACCCCCAAAGCAAGAGAACTCTAACCCAAGGCTGTGGAAGACTATGGTACAGAGGCTATAGCATTACCCAAGACTAGACTACAATATTAGGATTTTGGAGTGGCCTTCTCCTAGATGAGCAGCTTACCATAGCTATATCTCTTCTACCCTTACCATGAGGTAAGTACCCACTGAAAATTTAAAGTAAAGTAGTTAACCCTTATAGTGAAGAAGAATGTGTTTGTAAATTCATTGCAATCAGGGGTATGAAAACAGAAGAGAATCTGTAAAGAGTGAGCCCGACTATTTGTTATATGTATAGGCAAAAATAAAATACAAAGTAACCAGAAAGAAGGATGCAATGTAGTACTGTCTGGCCAGCGTAATTACCCAATAACTCTCTAGCAGTAGTATCTTAACGGATAGCAGGAGCTCTGGCCAACCTCCTAACTATCTTATATATATATATATATATATATATATATATATATATATATATATATATATATATATATATATATATATATATATATATATATATATATAAACTGTATATATAAATATATATAAATATATATATATATATATATATATATATATATATATATATATATATATATATATATATATATATATATATATATATATATATATATATATATATATATATATATATACTGCTATAATTTGTTTGTTAAGTGTTGAGTAGTTCTTGAAAAGATTGTTTATCCTGGTAGTTATCAGTGTTGGAATCACACTGTAACAATTATATGTTCTAGAAATAGGATCAAGGTTTTTTTAATGACTGACAGAGTAGAAGAAGTCTTCAAAGTGTAAAGAACATTTCTTTGGAAATTCGTTTCGCTTGTATTGGATGTAGCTCAGAGTAACACAGATGTAAGTTTATTTCTTTACTGAAATTGTATATATTCTATTTCCTGTTTGTGGTGTTTTGTAGTGAAATCAAACTATTCAATTCTTTGTTTATTATGGAATTTCTTTTTAACAAATTTAGTAAGTTTGTACTTTGTTGTTTTCAGTTTCTTGAACCTCGTCGCCCTGCACTACTAGCAAAGTACTCATCATTGGTTCTCTGGTCTTGGAGTACTGACCAACTACATCATAAGCTTTTACAGTTATATCAAATTTTTAATAAAGTGTGTCGTGAGTAACAGTATCTGTGTCTATTCTCAATCTCATCCCTGTGGCTTTGAAGAAAACGGCAGCTACATTAGTTCAAAAAAATCTTGTTTTTGAAAATGCCGGAATCTAGCGAAGTTGCTGTGTCTATAGTCAGTGAAGATTGTCTCGAAGTGATACAAGAGCAAATGAAAACTTTGAAAAATGCCCAAACTGCTGCTTTGTCTGCTGTGACCAAAAGGAGAAATGAGATCTTAAAACTAATGGATAATTTTGATAATCTCCATCTGGTGAAGTCTGAAATGATTATTTTCTGTAAATTACGTGATGAATATGATGAATGTTTTCAGCAATATGAGAAGCATTTAACAGATTCCAGTGAACGAAACACAGTAAATAAGAGGTATTCAGAAAATACAGTATCCATTGATCGTTTCATTACAGAAATGAATAACTGGGTTAAGGAAAGTGAATTGCAATTGACGGCAGATCTTGATAGAAAAAGTCTTTGTTCCTCATCCACTAGCAGGACCAAGTCCAGCAGAACTAGTGTAAGATCTGCTCGCCTCAAAGAGAAAGCTAGACTGGCAGAATTGATGGCTCAACGTGCTATGAGAGAAAAAGCAAAAGTGATGGAAGAGCAAGAACTCAGACTTAAGCAGGAGAGGGAAGAGCAAGAATTTATACTTAGAAAAAAGCAAGAGCAATTGGAATTAGAAACAAAAATTGCAATGTCTCAAGCAAGAGAAAGAGTTTATGCTGAAGCTGACAATATTTTGGATATCGTGCCGAAAGATACTCCTTCCCAATTGAATCCAAATGTAGACCCGTTCCAACCACAACCTTCGGATATAATAGCAGATACTCCTCAGTTGAAAGCGAACGTTCCCTGTAGTTCTAGCCAGTGTCGGTTCTCCGAGCCAAAACTTGATATGCAACTACAGTCCCAACAAGAGATGCTCCTGAAGACACAGCAGCACATGACTGCAGCAATGTTGCTTCCAAGCATAGAAGTACCAAAATTTAAAGGTGATCCTATTGAGTTGGCCAGTTTCATGATGGCATTTGATGCCAGAATTGCCCCAAATGCTTCGGGTGATGCTGACAAACTGTACTACTTGGATCAGCAACTTGAAGGGGAAGCCAAAGACTTGATAGGTGGATGCTTATATATGAGTTCTTCAGAAGGATATACTACAGCTAGGAATTTGCTCAGTCAAGAGTATGGCGATCCCTACAAGGTGTCGATGGCACATATTAAGAAACTTATTTCTTGGTCTGCACTGAAACACGAAGATCCTCATAGCTTGTATACATTTGCTTTATTCCTTATTAAGTGCAGACATGCCATGACCAGCTTGTCACACATGGAAGTACTAAATCATCTTCCTAACCTTCAAGCAGTTGTTAAAAAACTTCCGTCATTTCTTCAGAACAAGTGGTGTAGCCTGGCTGGACATTTGAGGGAAGAAAAGGGAGGAGTTGATTTTGCAGATTTGGTTGAATTTGTTTATAAAAAGGCAAAGGCAGCAAACGACCCAGCATTCAGCAAGTTTGCTCTTCAAAATAATTACTCAAAGCCTGAAAACAACTCTGGTAGCTTCAAATTCAGATCTTGTCAACAAAAGAGCAAAAGTTTAAGCTTTGCTACCCAAGCAGAACTGAATCCAGAAAATAGAAAGACATCAATAGTGTCTGAGAAAGAGAAATCATGTCCAATGTGCAAGAAAAACCATGATCTTGACGATTGCTGGAATTTTGCTAAGAAGACCTATGAAGAAAAAATAGATTTCCTTAAGGAGAGAAGGTTGTGTTTTCGATGCTTTGGTCTCAACCATACCTCTAAAGGATGTATGAAAAGGAAGCAATGTAAGACATGCTCTAAGAGGCATCCCACATCACTGCATATCGACGGATTTAAGCTACATAAAGAGATGATAGCTCATCAAGCAAAGATGCAAGTGAAATTATTGTTAGCACATGTACTACCAATCATGTTAGTGAAGTAAATACAATATTAAAGGCTATTCTCCCAGTAAAAGTATATCAGAAAGGAAACAAAGTAGTTTTGGACACTTATGCCTTCTTTGATAATGGCAGCACTGGATGTTTCATCACAGAGAGTTTACGAGAGCAGATAGGTGCATCTGGAACAGAGACATGTTTAAAGCTTCAAACCATGCATGGCGTAAACATTGTGAATACTTTGGCGGTTAATAATTTGTGTGTTACAGATATGGAAGGAAACAACACTATTGATCTGCCAAAAACCTTTACTCGTCAAGATATCCCAGTGAGTCATCAACAGATACCAAAACCAAAATTGCTCAAAAAGGTAGCTGGTCTGAGGAATATTGCTGATTTGATTCCTGATTATAAAGCTGATCTGGAGATTGGTTTGTTGATTGGCAGTAATTGCCCTAAAGCACTGCAACCATTAGAGGTGCTTCCAGCCAAGGGTCAAGATTCTTATGCAGTTCTTTACCACCATGGATGGACTGTTAGTGGACCTCTACATTTTAAATACTCTTCAGAGAAGAACAGTATTTCATGTCACCATGTCTTTCTTCAGGAATTTGAAAGGGTAAAGGAATGTTTTCTTCCTGCAGCTGTGGTCCATATGTTTGAAAGAGACTTTAGTGAGAAAGATGTTGGTAGAGTTCCTGATGAGAAGGGTCTGTCACAAGAAGATCAACAGTTCCTCAAAGAAGTGGCAAAAAACATTCAGTTTACCAATGGACACTACCAGCTTCCCCTACCATTTAGAACCAATAAAGTTAACTTGGTAAACAATAGAGAACAGGCAGTAAAACGAGCACAATGGCAAAGAAGAAAAATGAAACTAAATCCAAAGTACCATGAAGATTATGTGGAATTTGTTGAGAAATTGGGGTCTGAAGGATATGCTTATAAGGTTCCGGAGGATCAGTCGTATGATGAACAACCTGCATGGTATCTACCTCATCATGGTGTCTACCATCCAAAAAAGCCAAATAAGATTAGAGTAGTCTTTGACTTTAGTGCTAAATACCAGGGTAGTTCCCTTAATGACAGGTTGATGCAAGGTCCTGATATGACTAATTCCCTGATTGGAGTGCTCCTCAGATTTCGTCTAGAAAAGGTGGCTTTGATGGGTGACATAGAATCTATGTTTTACCAAGTTCAGGTACCAAAGGATCAACATAAATACCTAAGATTTTTATGGTGGCCTGGTGGTGAACTTGAAAGCGAACTTAAAGAGTATCGGATGGGTGTTCACATCTTTGGAGCAGTATCATCACCTAGCATCGCCAATTATGCTTTGAGGGCAGCAGCTGACCATGCAAGAGATAAGTATGGTCCAGATGTAGAACACACCATTAAGACTAATTTTTATGTGGGTGACTATTTAAAGTCTGTACCTTCAGAAGAGCAGGCATTAAGACTTGTGAAAGACGTTACAGCAGCATTGAAGGAAAGAGGTTTTCGGCTGACAAAGTTCGTGAGTAACAGCAGGCTGGTGTTGAAATCAATCCCACAAGAGGACCGTTCAAAAGATCTTCAAACATGTGATCTTGACTATGATGAACTTCATGTAGATAGAGCTCTTGGTCTTCAGTGGAATATTGAAAATGACTACTTTACTTTCTCCGCAAGCTTGGACCCAAAACCATTTACAAGGAGAGGTATTTTGTCAACAGTATGTTCCCTTTATGATCCTCCTGGTTTTGTGGCTCCTTTTCTTTTGCCAGCTAAGAGAATTCTTTGCGAAGTTTGTCAGGATAGCAGCTTGGGATGGGATGATGTTATTCCCGAAAAATACCTGAAGCCCTGGAGAAGGTGGCTTGATGATTTACCAATCCTGAGTAACTTAAAGATTCCAAGATGTATCAAACCAAAGGGATTTGGTACAGTGACTTCCACACAGCTGCTCATGTTTTCAGATGCTAGTAATGAAGGCTATGGTGCTGCAGCATACATGAGACTTTCTGATAACAGTGGGAGGATTTCTACTGCTCTGCTGATGGGAAAGTTTAGAGTGTGTCCTGTAAAGGCAACAACCATACCGCGACTGGAATTGACTGCTGCAGTGGTGTCCATAAATCTCGCACAACACATTTTGAAAGAGCTGCAGATTACAGTGGACCAGACATTCTATCACACAGATTCTACAACAGTTCTTCACTATATTTTTAATGATAGAAAGAGATTTCCTATATTTGTTGCAAATAGAGTGAAAGTAATCAAGGATTTCTCTGAAAATACACAGTGGAGATATGTTCAGAGTAAAGAGAATCCTGCTGATATTGCATCAAGAGGTTTCACAAGTCAGCAAATGCTGAACAGTAACATTTGGTTTGATGGCCCATATTTTCTTAAAGGACCAGAGGAGCTGTGGAAAAATGAATGCCCCATGGTGTAGTTGAATTGGAAGGATCTACAAGTTTTGCAGTACATCCAGAAGATGGGGAGGGAAATGCTGTTGATAAGTTTCTTGAGTATTATTCTTCATGGCATCGATTGAGGATGGCTGTTGCTGTGTATCACCGTATTTTTTCCATACTGAAATCTAAGAGACAAGCTAGAATTAATGGTTCATTTACAACAGAAGAATTAGATGCTGCTGAAAAAGCAGTCATCAGATATATTCAGAAGAAAACTTTTAGTAAGGAAGTGACACTCTTACAAAAGAGCGAAGAGTCAAGGGGCCGAGGACTTTGTAGTAGCAGTAGCATTTATAAACTAGATCCCTTCATTGATCCTAAAGACAGGCTTCTTCGCGTTAATGGACAGCTCTGCAAAGCAGAAATTTCAGCTGGCGAGAAACATCCAATGATATTACCTAGAAAGAGTCATATTACCACTTTGATTATCCGGTACACACATGAAAAATAACTCATGCTGGACGCAACCATGTGATGGCAAAACTTAGAGAACTTTACTGGATTATTCGTACTAATGCAAGTGTCCGCCAGGTTCTACAAAGATGTGTCATTTGCAGAAAAATGAGAAACCCTGTTCTAAACCAGAAGATGGCTGATTTACCATTGGAAAGAGTAATTCCAGCTGCTCCATTCACACACACAGGTGTTGACTTCTTTGGGCCACAGGAAGTCAAAGAAGGAAGGCAAATCAGGAAGAGGTATGGTGTATTATTTACTTGCTTGTCTACTAGAGCAATTCATATAGAGACAGCCAATTCATTAGACACAACGTCCTTCATAAATGCTTTAAGAAGGTTTGTTGCTAGAAGAGGAAATGTAAAGAAGATTTGGTGTGACAATGGGACAAACTTTCATGGAGCTGAGAAGGAGTTAAAGAAGTCACTGCAAGAGATGAATGATGATCAGGTCAGAGCTTTCCTCTCAAAAGAAAGCATCAGCTAGACCTTCAATCCCCCTACAACTAGTCATATGGGAGGTGTGTGGGAACGTCAGATTAGAACTGTAAGAAAGGTCTTGACTCCTCTCTTCAAGGAACATGCTGGACGACTAGATGATGAGAGTTACCGCACTCTTCTCACAGAAATTGAGGCTATAGTGAATGACCGTCCTTTGACCACAGTCAGTGACAGCCCAGATGACTTACAACCACTCAGTCCAGCACAGCTTCTCACACAGAAATCAAGTGTTGTGATGCCACCACCTGGTGTTTTTCAGAAAGGAGATATGTATCTGAGACAGAGGTGGCGATATGTTCAATTCTTGGCTAACTTGTTCTGGACTAGATGGCGAAGAGAATATTTGTCAACATTA
>NC_090729.1:51663704-51668704 GCF_036898095.1 Palaemon carinicauda
GTTTTGTTCGTGGGACCGTTTATAAATCTTGGTTTGTTTTCAAACATACATACATACATACATACATACATACATACATACATACATACATACATACATACATAGAAAAATGGCATTAAGTTTTATTCGGCTATTTTCATATTATATTTTTTTCTTGTGATCACGTGTCCGGCACTGTGCGTAGAAAAATATATTGGAATATACTTTTATTTTCGCACTTTCTGATTTCATTGGAAAATCTGTAAGGTACTTCGAAAACATAAGCTTTTAATACTGTCTAGTGTAAATACTTTGAAATATTGTATTTCATTAGTTATAAGAGGAACAATGTAAGTCGTTGAAAACTTAAACGCATTACGCAGATTATATCATTCCACATCCTTCTCTCTTACTTATGGCTAGGAAAGTCCGTAGCACTTTAAAGCGTTGAAACAAAAGACAGGCGATAATTCCTTTTATCTTCATATGTAATGGGCTGATGTTGGATTTCACAGTGACTAGGATTTTGTTAACAGTTCACATCATCTTTATTTCCTTAACCAATGAACGTTTTCCAAAATTGACCCTAAATTCTAATTTTCATTGAAAAAACTTGACGAGTTCATCCTGTAATTCAAGCTCGCCTAACGATATGTTTTAAATTAGATACTGCCCTTTCCAGAGTAGACCGTATAAATTCATTGGCAATCAATATGATAACACCTTTGGTCAATGACACACACACACACATAAAAATATTTTGAAGAAAGTGTCAAAGGTTTGGCCGTAGATTCCATGAAACGCTTTTGCCATTATTTCGTTTCTATCAAGACGTTCCAACAACTCTCATTCCCGTTGTTTAGTAACGATTCCTCTGGAGTTGTGGTTGCTAACATATACAACCTATTTTTTTTTAAACAGGAATTGAACCACCATTAATTCTTTTTTTTTTCCTTATTCAATCATTGTAATTAGAGTACCGTTAATATCGAGGCCATTTAGGAAATTTCATCTTTTAGAGTTAATACGATCTTTGATGATTTTATCAACATAAATATCCTGTGTAGCACAAAAATACTTAGATTCTTGTCAAGAATTTCGTACGATTGGTCCTGATTTTATTATTGCTTTGTAACGATATTCAAGATATATTTTTTTTTCAAACACAGATATGAGTTTGTCACGATTTCTTAGCATTTGTCTTATTAAAGCAATTAATAGCATTGTATATACAATATTTTACCTTGAAAATATAGTATCCACATATATAAGAAAATATATTGTTTTACATAGTTTTGTTTCAACTCTGTTTGTAGAGGATAGAGAGTGAAGACATCTTAGTGTTTTACTACTATACTATCATTCCTCAAAAAATTTAATATAAGAAAGCTCTAATACCATAATTTTTTTTTGAAAAAAACTTATTATAAATAATTCCTAAGAAAAACATTTCGTGTATATTCTTATATCATCTTGCAAAATTTTAAAATTCTAACCTAAAAATATGTAATATATCTTATTGGTTAACAGTTTGATGGAATAATAATGTCTTTATAAACGCTATTTACTTTTTAATCATGTCAAATATACATTTAACGCCCGCTTACATCTTTGGATTCCATAGTAGCAGTACCAGCTGAACTCGGTTGAGTCCCTGATTAGGCTGAAGGAACATAGAGAGTAGAGGTCCCCTTTTTGTTGTGTTTCATTGTTGGTGTCGGCTACCCCCCAAAATTGGGGGAAGTGCCTTGGTATATAGATAGATAGTGCCTTGGTATATAGATAGAGTATTTTAATGTCCCATAGCAATCTTATAACCTTAAAGATTCTCTTTTATCATGATTATGTGACATCGCTTGTTCGCGCCTATAATCACGACCGTTATTATCTCTTGCTTATTATATTTTAACCCTTCCTTTCAAGTCACTTTATTATAACGGGAATCTATTCTCGGATGAAATACTGGATTGCTAGCGGATAACGACAAAAACCACTCTGCGATTTTACCGATCAGCTAATCCTGTTTTATAGTGATATATGTAGCTGCATATTTGGCTAAGCCAATGATCTACTCCTTATCAAAGTTTAGAATCCTATTCTCACAGTTTTCTAAATATCAGGATGCCAGAAAAAACCTTAAATCAATAAATTGTGTCAAATTTGATAAAAAAGGCAGATTCATTATTCCTTAATAGAAGACATTAACAGAGATGATAAGAGCATTTTAGCGGCCATTCTGATAAGAACTGGGAATTATTCATAAGAATTGCCTGAGTGCTAGGAACTGTACCAACCGTGTGTCACACGATTGTACATAGTAACGACATTTCATTTGGTGGAGATATTATGCTTGTATCTTCGCTCTCCCCTCGCACTAACAAGGACCTAAAATAACAGGTCTGTTTTTCTTACCGTTAACTGTTAACAGGTGTGGTGTCGGTTGAACAGAAAATTTCCTGTTATGCCATTTATGCCTTTTTTGCATGTAGTTTATGTACAAAAAAGCGAGTGTTCTGTAATAAAGTTACTCAATTGCTTTCATCCTGCCTTTGAGTCACAACCTTCTCTCGGCCCGTCACATTGGTGACCCCGGAGTGACTTGCTCCTCCTGCCTTTCCCCCGCCCCTTTACCGTTACTATGACGCCCTCAAAACATATCTTCTGCAGCAGTACTTGCCATCGCCAGCCGCCCATATAGCAAAGCTTTTTCAGCTCTCTCAACAACCGTTGGAGGACCAAAGGGCTTCGCTCACCCTCAGGGAAATGACCAGTATCACTCTCCTGCAACCTGCTGCACACGGCTCTCCTTGTGACATGAACCTACTTCGTGCCATTTGGGTAAGCCGTTTACTCGAACCTGTACGTGCTTCTGTACTCGATGTCGATAGTTTACCCATAAAGGACTTGATGACCAAAGCCGTCGCCCTTATGAACACCCACTTCATGACCTTCAAGACATCCATCAGCACTTCCACTCCTGACGAAGAGGACACCTATTCAACTTCAACCGAAGCTGATGTGAATGGCGTAGGACACACACACCTATGAATGCTGTAGGACACACACGCCTACGAATGCCGTAGGACACACGCCTATGAGAGCTTTTGAACATGCCTATTAATGCCATAGGACACACACGCCTATGAATGCCATAACACACGCACGCCTAGCCTGTGACGAGCCTGAACGACAACAAAACCCCCCATCATCCACCAATTGCTCGCGCGTAAACCAACTACTTCTACAGCCACTCACTTCCGCTCATCGGCCGCAGTTTTGCTACTACCACTCCAGATAAGGGCGCCCTATTCAACATGTACAGTATGTCATTTTAAGGAGGGGAACCATGTACCAAACGTGTGTCACACGATCGTACATAGCAACGATATTTCATTTTGTTTATATATATTATGCTTGTATCTTCGCTCTCCCCTTGCACTGACAAAGAACTGAAATAACCTGTCTTTTTTTTTTCACCGTTAACTGTTAACCGGTGCGATGTCGGTTGAACAGGAAATTTCCTGTTACGTCTTTTATGCTTTCTTTGCTTGTATTTTATGAATTTAAAAGTGAGTGTTCTGTAATAAAGTACCTGAGATGTTTTTATCCTGCCTTTGAGTCACAACCTTCTCTCGTCCTGTCACAGAACAATCTATGTGCTATTCCTAATAACAAAATGGATTTTCGAAAACAGTAATGAGAGAGATAGAAAAGGAGGAATTTCTGCAGAATTACTATTATTAATGCATTTTCTCATCTATTATTATCTTTATCATTATCAATATTATAGCTCAGGTGTTTACGTAGTTTATCATTATTATTATTATTATTATTATTATTATTATTATTATTATTGTTATTATTATTATTATTATTATTATTATTATTATTTTCAGTGATTCTTTTTTATGTAAATGATATATCCTGTAAATAGTTTTCAGAAAAAGAAAGATGACAGCAATTGCTTCTTACATTCCTACATTTGCATCCTATTATATAGCATTTCAATTTCATCTCAAGAAAGGTAAAATAGAATTCGTCTTGGCTTGGTGTTTAGTCGAAGCACCGATTTGCGATATAATGTAGACTCATTGTTTCTTGACAAAAACTATAGTAATTATCTATCATTTCATAAAGAGCAGTAACATAGAAATAATTGTTGCGAGAGTATATTATTATGTATTAGTTTATAACAAGTACTCCTCATTACATCATAGATGTTAAATGTATTCATAGGCATATATACTTATATTTTTTACCGTTGTTAATGCTAATCACAAACACGCACACACAGTCTCCAAAAACTAAAAGTTCAGTGCTCTAATGATTTTTAGGAGGTTTATACTGTAGTTGTCGCTGACGTACGTTAGTGTGACAAAAACCTGTTAAGAAATGAAATGTGAAAGATATTTTTTCAGGTGATAGTTTGAAGAAGGAATTAAACGAAAAATACCTGAAATGATAAGAGAACTGGCGAGTTTCTGTTTGCTGAGAAAGGGGAAATATACATCAGCGAGAGAAATGTTGCAACAGTATATGAATAGCAGGAGGACACAATAATAAGTCTTAATACTTGGTAATTATCTGTAATCTTTTTTATATACAAATATATTCTAATGTTCCCATTTCATTTAGCTAGATGATACAAATTTTTCATATTCATATTGAATTTTTTTCTTAAATTATGTCAAAAAACAAAAATTTCATATCTATCATCTGATATTTCCTGGCGATAATAGAAGCTGTATTGCTAATGGGATGTGTATGAAACATTTTACCTAAAAAGTTGTCGATATGGAATCTTTCTTGGTATTAGGAAATATTGCTTAAAGTCAAGCGAAATTGAATTCAAAGTTTAATACTCCCGGAGCGTAGGTATCTCAGTTTCGCAGATTATTTTGGAAAAAGAAAATAGTTTTTATTTTATATTATACTAATGATATATAGGAACATCGATTTTTTTCACGTAAAATGTGTAAGGGATATTTGCTAAGACCAATCGCATCTAAAATCATAATAAA
>NC_090729.1:51673704-51681204 GCF_036898095.1 Palaemon carinicauda
TTGCAAATGTTACTCTGCGGTCTTCCTCTAGAATCTTAGTAGTATCAAAACTAGATGTTTCATCTATCTCTCTGTTGGGTGCTTTCAGTTTTAATTTCAGTGAGACAATGAGGAGCTGGTGATCCCTACCAATATCTGCAACTCTATAGCTTCTTACATTTCCCAAAGACCTTCTTCTATCTTTATTAATGGCAATGTGATAAACATTTATGTATATATATATATAAATATATATATATATATATATATATATATATATATATATATATATATATATATATATATATATATATATATATATATATTTATATATATAAATATCTATATATGCACACATATATATAAATATATATATATATATATATATATATATATATATATATATATATATATATATATGTATATATATATATATATATATATATATATATAAATATATATATATATATATATATATATATATATATATATATATATATATATATATATATATATATATATATATATATATATATATTTATGTATATGCGCGCAATATATATATATATATATATATATATATATATATATATATATATATATATATATATATATATATATGTAAATATATATGTATATATATATATATATATATATATATATATATATATATATATATATATATATATATATATATATATATATGTATATATATATATATATATATATATATATATATATATATATATATATATATATATATATATATATATATATATATATATACTGTATATATATATATATATATATATATACATATATATATATATATATATATATATATATATATATATATATATATATATATATATATATATATATATATATATATATATATATATATATATATATATATATATATATATATATATATATATATATATATATATATATATATATATATATATATATATATATATATATATATATATATATATATATATTTTTGGGCTCAAGCCATGTTGTCCTGATGGAAGTTCCTATAGGGTAGCTTCCTAGGGTATATTACAACTACGGCGATATTCCCAGAGAATTTACCTTAAGGTACCAGAATTCTAACTCCTGGAGTGAGTATCCCTCGTGAAAGGGATATCGCGACATATCAGAGGACGTATTCTAGACACGTCACATGGCAATCTACATCCTGGACAGAGATTTCGTCTCGTAGGAGGTGATTGACGAGAATCAAATTCGGGAAAGAAAAAGGGGGAGTCGCTCCCAAGGCTTCCTTATCCCCCGATTCGTATGCGTGCCTGGCGCCAATCCTGGCGCCATCTGTATTCCTTTTTGCGTAGCTTAACAACTCGGTGTTTTTTCCTGTTTTTCTCGCAAATCTTGGATTTATTCGACTTTTCATGGCTTCTTCGTCTTCGTCGGCCTCTGATAAGTTGAGTATAGTGTCTGTTATGTATAAATGTAGGCTCTTGGTAAAATTTTGAGTGATTAATAGGATTAATCTTTGATACAAGATCCGTAGCCTACCAGAGGTGTCATGGACACTGTCGCTCACTAGGTATAAATTAGTTAGTCAGAGCGACATTCCTGGTTGTTTTGCTTTAATAAATTTTAGCTATTTAGCATTATATAGGATTTCCTTTCGTGCTTAGTATTATTTGGCGAAGTATTCGCCATTCTGGCCTACGCTAGGCCATGTAGCCTAGTCGTTTGGTCCTAGTACTTCATGCATGATTTTGGTTTTTCTGAGTGTAATTAAAATTTTATTGAAGCTTTAGGCTATATTTTATACATTTTAGACTGTGTGGAATATTTCCAAGATTGTATACGTGTGAGTTTAGGTGAATTAGGTAATCGATTCTGTTGGTGCCTAGGCTAATTGCTTATGGAGCCTTAGTATACTTTATCATACTCCCCGGTTGCTTTCTTTTCTTCGGAGAAGGTATGCAATCCCTTTCCCTCTGTTTGAGCCTTGGGCTTATCCCTAAGTGGTTTTTTCCGAATTTATTTTCAATAAAACAATACTAGGGTGTTACTGTACCTTCCTGTTCCTGTAGTTATGGTTCAAGAGGGACAGAAAAACAGAGTTTTTAGTCTGAGTCTGTGTTGTCTGGCTTGGGGCAGAGTCCCCCTTGCTGACCTAACACATACAAAGGGAGCTTAGCTCCCTTAGGTCACTACCGAAGGTTTCTGTAGTTATGATCCCTTCTTTTGTGATCTACCAGACTAGTCCTGTTGCTGCTCTCGGGGGAGGATAAGTTCTTGCCTTGGGAATAGCAACGCCTTCCTTGCTTTGGTGCTCTGGAAGCTGGCAAGTATTGCTGGCCTTTCCCATTAGATCTCCCTTAGGCTAAGATAAGTTTCTTGGCTGCGGGTGATCTGTCACTAAAGCAAGGTTGGCAGGACCCTCTTGTCCCTTCCCCCTCTATCTCCGTAATGGCCTAGCCATTACTGTACTGTACCTTGCCGGCCGGCAGAGCTAGCCGGCAGGGGTTTTACTGTACTGTACGTCGTTCTACTTCTGGACCTAGTATAGGTTGGGATGTGGAATTGACTCAGCCCATTGCCGGCCGGCAGAGCTGTTGGCCGGCAAGGGTCTTATGTTTTCGAGTGCTGCCCGGACCTCTCTTGGTCCCTCATCCATGCCTGCCGGCAGAGCCGGACGGCATTGGTCAAGGAAGCCTGAATTAGTTTCTCCCCTTCCTTATATGCACTCTTTCGGTTGCCGGGCTTGGAGGTTGTGTACACTCTTATCCCGGCATCCATTCTATTTTTCTTCTAGTGCTGTACCTGTCCCGGCTGCCGGCCTATGAGGCCGGCAGCCGGGCAGGTGTAGTCCTCTGGTTCTTTTGCTGCCATCTGGCATCGGTCTTGTACCTTTGCCGGCCGGCTTATGTCAGTCCTTGTCTGCCGGTCACCAAGAGTGTGGCCGGCAGCTGGGTACTACCTTGTGTAGTTGCTGGCCGGCAGCCATTGCCGGCCAACACTGTCTGTTACCGGCCGGCAGTTGCTGCCGACCGGCACAGGCATTTGAACCAGAGTGCTGCCGCCCTATAGCTGTTAAGTAGTATACTTTAAAGCTAGTTGTATACTGTACTAGTATTCTTCTGTATAGCATATACAGTAAGAAGAAAACTATAGTAAAGGTTTTGGTACAGCACTGCATCATCTAACACTATTGTGTTTTTTGCACATCCCTTTGCTGTTGCCCTCAGATAAGAAGCTGAGTTCTTCCCTGTCTATTATCCAGGATTTTAAAATCATTGCTTAGGTGTGAGCTCCACCTGTTTCCTCTGGAAACCTTGCATTGGTTACTCATGAAGAGATAAACCATTTTTTATTTTATTATCTGGAAGGCTGCAACAATGGGTTGTGAGGGAAAAACAAGTGTGTGTCTTTCCTTTCTGAATTGTTATGCTATACTATGCATATCCAGTGATACATAGTTCACTTGATACTCATGGAAATTTCTTCTCTTTACAGAAGGACACTCTGAAGTGGGGAAGTGCTTTCTGCAATGTCAGCAGCAAGAACCTCTGCGGACATGAGTTTTGTAGGAGACACGCAGCATACGCTGTCTCCAAGGATGATCTCCGGTACTGGTACCCTCAGGTATGTACTGTGTGCACTAACCTGATTAATGAGACATTTAAATAGCTAGGAAGAAGCTTCGTACCTGGGTAAGTGGCTTCCAAAAGAACACTTCTGGCTCCTATCTTCCAAGTGAGAAGATGAGGGCGTATCTTTTCCCTAAGGCATCAGCTGATGCAGTGATTCCCCAGCCTCAAGAGGAGATCCCCTAAGTTCAGATCCAGGTGGATGCTGAAGTCGCGGTCGCGATGCAAGACATCCAGCTAAATGACAGGATGTCTGATGTGGAAGGGTGTCAGGAGGAAGACCTCCTGGCATAAGCCCAGGATGAAGTTCAAGCCCCTCTACATCGGCCGGTCTCCCAGTAGAGCTGGGACAGGCCCTCTCTTCTATTGTTGGAATGATCCAACAAATGCAGAAGGAGAATCAGGAGAAGGCGGCTGCAATGGAACTGCGAATGCAGTGCCTTGCAGAATCACATGGGCCCCAGAAAAAGCTCAATGTGAAAGACCTTCCCTTGTGCTCAGATGCTAACCCAAGGAGGTATGCTGAGCACATGCCGATGACGACTGGAAAGATCGTCATCTCGGATAAGCTGGGCTCAGTTCCCCTGGAGGGTGGAATTCTGGCCCAGCAAGGCATCATATCCGGACTGTTATGTCCGGCTGAGGAAGGAACCACCTTCAAAGGAGGAGACAGAGCCGAAGGAGGTCATAGTGATGGACCATGCTAAGGCTCAAGCTCTACTTTCATCCTCGATGAAAGAGAGGGGCTTCTCTAACTCAAAGGTAGCTGCATTGAATAGGAAGCTCCCTTCCTTTGTGTCCTCGCCTACTAGAGCCTTCCCCCTTTTACAGAAAGGGTTTCTGGCTGTACTAAAAGCAATCGAGGCCGGCAAGTCTTGCCCCTCCCTAGAGGAGTGTAAACCCTTGTTGCTGGCCCTGCCTATGGACCACAAAGACTGGAAGGACGTCCATCTTACGTTCTCAGTGGGAAAGTTGGAGGCTGATATTGCCGGACGTCAGTTCGGCAAGGACCTCCCTAAGCTGTCTGACTTTCTTTTGCGAAGTGAGTTCGATACAAAAGAAAGACTGACTGCCTCAATGTCTCTTCAGACTACTCTCGAGACGATGGCAAGTGACCCCAAGGTCCATGAAATGTTCATGGTAGTGGCCAAGCCTCATCTGGCCACAGTGACGAAGGACCTTTATGGCTTCGTCAAGGCAAGGAGAGCTTGTAGGGAGTTCGTGTTTACCTCGGCTACGGTGAGGCACGAGCTAAAGAAACTAATCTCCTCCAACATTTGGGGAAAAGACCTTTTTCCCTACCGACTTGGTCAAAGAAGTTGTTGATAAAGCCGCCTTGGAGAATAGAAACCTTCTCCAGAAGTGGGGCCTGGCTATCAAAAGAAAGTCTTCCCCGGATGAGGGTCCTCAACCAAAGAGGAAGACTATGAGGACTAGGCTACCGTCTCGGCCAGCCAAGCCTCTTAGACAGCAACAGCAACTGCAATTGCCATTGCCCCCAGTGCCCCAGATCGTGGCACAAACCCCGACCACCTTTCAGTGGGTACCCCAGGCCGTGTCGACACAGTCCACGGCATTCACCCCAGCGTTCGAAGGGCAGTCTACACTCTTTCGAGCAAAGCCTAGAGGAGCAGCCAGAGGCTCGTCTAGACGCCCCTCAAGGGGAAGGGGATTCAGGGGTGGTCGTAGTCAGGAAGGCAAGACCTCAGGACGGCAGTCCAAGTGAGGTGATACCGGTAGGAGGGAGACTTCTGAAATTTCGGGATAGGTGGACCTTCGATCCCTGGTCCCACAGCCTACTCAAGAATGGACTGGGCGGGAGCTGGGTACATCACTCCACCCCCGTACCTTCGGTTTTTCCAACACTCCACCCCCGTTATGGAGGAGTACGTTCAAGAACGGTTGGAGAAAAAGGGTGAAGCCCATCAATTTCTAAGGGAGGCTGTTTTGTGTTCCCAAGAAAGACTCGGAAAAGCTCAGAGTCATTCTGGACTTGCCGCCACTTAACAAGTTCATAGTGAATTGCAAATTCAAAATGCTAACACTGCAACACATAAGGACCTTACTGCCCAAGAGGGCATATTCCGTCTCTATAGACTTGTCAGACGCCTACTGGCACATTCCAATTAGCCATCGACTCTCCCCCTACCTAGGGTTCAGGCTTCAACGAAGACTATACGCCTTCGGAGCCATGCCATTCGGGCTAAACATAGCCCCAAGGATTTTTACGAAGCTTGCGAGCGTAGCTCTCAAACAATTTCGCCTAAAGGGAATTCAGGTAGTAGCCTACCTGAACGACTGGTTGGTGTGGGCAGCATCCGAGACAGAATGCTTGCAAGCTTCCAGTCAAGTGATCCAGTTCCTAGAGTACCTAGGCTTCAAGATCAACAGAAAAAGTCTCGTCTTTCTCCATCTCAAAAGTTCCAGTGGCTAAGATCCACTGGGACCTTTTGTCACACCGTTTCTCCACCCCGGCGAAGAAAAGGAAGAAGATAGCGGGTTCTGTCAAGAGACTTTAAGATTCCGAAAGGATATCAAGACACGAGCAGGAGAGAGTACTGCGCTCTCTCCAGTTTGCTTCGGTGACAGACCCAGTGCTAAGAGCACAGCTAAAGGATGCAATCGGAGTTTGGAGAAGTTATGCATCAAACGCGTGAAGAGATCTGAGAAGACCAGCCGCTTTCGGCTAAGTACTCTTCTCAGGCCTTGGTCCCCAAGCCAGACATCTAAAGAAGTCAGGTTCTTCTTCAGCCACCTCCCCCGTCGGTGACGATTCACTCAGACGCCTTGAAGGAGGGATGGGGGAGGTCACTCTCATCGGAAAAAAGTCCAGGGGACTTGGTCCAGGCTATTCAAGACCTTTCTCATAAAACTTTCTAGAAGCTAGGGCAGTGCTCCTTACCTTAAAGAAAGTCTCCCCGCGTCATTCGTTCCACATAAAGTGGTAATAGACAGCGAGGTAGTTGTGAGATACTTGAATCGACAAGGATCGAGGTCACCACCTCTCAACCAGGTGATGTTGGCTGTCTTTCCGATTGGCAGAAAAGAAAGAAGTGGTACCTGTCGGCAGTTCACCTTCAAGGAGTCCGCAATGTGACAGCGGTACGCTCTATCCAGGTTCACACCGATAGAGTCGGAATGGTCCTTAGACGCAGGATCATTCGCCTTCATTCTGAATCAGTCCCAGAACTGCAGATAGACCTCTTTTGCGACGAAAGACAACAAGAAGTTTGCCCCTGTACGTGCCCCGTACGAGGACCCCTTAGCGGAAGCAGTGGACGCGATGTCCCTCGACTGGAACAGATGGTCCAAGATTTATCTGTTCCCTCCTCACAACCTTCTGTTGAGGGGTCCTCAACAAACTGAGATCCTTCAAAGTGGTAGCGGCAAATAGTGGGCCCACAAGTGGCCGAACAGCGTGTGGTTCCTCCTGGCATTGGAAACTGTAGCTGAAGTTTGTACCACTACCAGATCCAGTTCTGACCCAGCGAGTCCAGAAGTCAACTGTCTGCGCTTCATTACAGAAAACCCGGACCCTGCAGTTCATGATTTTCTCTCCCTAGCGGTGAGAAAGCGTTTCGGGATTTCGAAAGCCAGTATAGACTTCCTTGAGGAATATAAATGCAAATCTACTAGAAGGCAATATGAGTCATCTTGGAGAAAATGGGTGGCCTTTTGTCAAGGCGAAGATTCCGCAGGAGATCTTGACAGACTTCTGCTTATCTTTTTTCGCCACCTCCATGGTCAAGGGTTGGCAGCGAACACGATTTCAGCGTGTAAGTCTGCTTTGACAAGACCCATTCTATATGCCTTCCAGGTCGACCTAGTTAACGAGATCTTTAATAAAGTCCCGAAAGCCTGTGCTAGGCTCAGATCTTCAGCACCTCCA
>NC_090729.1:51716204-51718704 GCF_036898095.1 Palaemon carinicauda
CAGTTGAACAAAGAACCCAACTCTGAGCAACAATGTTCCTAGGCCATATCTGCATCTTCTGTGAGAAAGAAAGCAAATATATGCCTGGTTCAAATACCAGAGAGACACTGGACCAATCCTTTTGCTGAAGGACAAACTGGGCTGCTAAATATTGCGACTGGTGCTGCTGTATCTACTAATGTAGCTCGTGATCTCCTATCAGCCCAGAAGAAGGGTGAAGAAGCTCGTCTGAAATTTCAGGACAGTCGATTGGAGAGAGGCAAGAACTTTTTTGAGAGACTTCCTAGGCTGGATCTCAAGACTTTTGACGGTACAAAAAGATATAAAACGAAAGTAAATGATAGAGAGGTTATCCTTAAAAGTAACAACAGATTATTTGCAAATATGATACTTGTTGCTTCGTCTAGAAAACTTAGCATGAAGGAAGTTCTAAAACATCTACTTGGTCCCGTGCCCTGGTCGTTAGCCAATATAGATAGTTCACCAAGGAAGACGAACAAAGCAGCTCTAGTGAGAAAACTAGAGGCCAAAGCATCTACTGCTGAATAGATGGAATATCCATCTGCTTGTATCATTGACGGGATGAGTATTGTTCAAAAGATGAAAAGTGACAAGCTTACTTTTGAAGAGCTGGCTGAACAGATGTTTGTTCCTGTCATCCGGACTAGTGCTAGCAGTGAAGGCACTGATGTTTTTTATGTTTATCGGCAGCTATTTATCAAAGGAGCAGAGAGGGCCATACTAGGTTCAGAAAGTGGGATAAGTTTCACTAACATTATTCCTGGTCACAAGATCCTTCAATGGAGATGTCTCCTGTCCTACAATGATAGTAAGACGAAACTGATCAGCTTCCTCGTCAGCCAATGGAAAAAGTTCCGCATGCGAGAAAAACTGGGTGGAAAAACTATGTATGTTACATGTGATAACCTTTGCTTCAGACTCACACGTAATGATGTTATTGAAGAAGACAACCTGAAAACGTCCCAAGAGGAAGCAGACCCCAGAGTCATCTTTCACGGGAAACATGCAGCTCCTCATGTATCGTCCATCATCATGATAGCTGAAGATACAGACATCATTCTTCTCTGCCTTGTCTTCCACAAAGAAATTGACTGCAGTGTGTATGTGAAATGTGGTACAGCTACTCGAACCAGATATATCAACTCTTCAAAGTGTCAGCTGCCCTGGGCCATGATGTATGTGTTTCTCTTCTCAGATTACATTCATTTACAGGATGTGACACAGTCAGCGCCTTTAGTGGTCGAGGAAAGCTAGCTGCACTGAAACTGCCTATGACACATGATTGCTTATGACACATGATCACTTCTGAGATGTGTTCATCAAACTTGAGGAAGAGTGACAGCTCAAAGATGAAAATTTCCAGGTCTTGGAAAAATTTACATGCCGACTCTACGTTATTCACTCAGAAATCTGTGAAGTTAACGAGATGCGCTATGAACTGTTCAGGGTGAAGGACGGACATGTAGAGTCTGCAGCTGCCCCCCTGTAAGGACTGTCTCTATCTAAATTCTGCGAGGGCCAACTATCAGGCTGCTATCTAGTACCGTGCACTGAGGGCAGGTCCAAAAGTGCCAAGCCCACTGGAGTGCAAAGGCTGGTCGTTGGGTGACGATGGAGAACTGCAGATATATTGGATGACAGGAGTACCAGCTACGAATATAGTCCTGGAGTTCCTCTCCTGCAAATGCAAGAATTCATGCAAGCTGCCATCCTGCCAGTGTATTGTGAATGGACTGCCCTGTACTCAGGCCTGTATCCTGCAGGATTGCGAAAACATGAAGGATGACGATGTTGGTGATATGCAAGGAGGTGGATCGGATAGTGACAGCGACATTGAAACCCAATAAACATTCAAGTTTTCCTTTTATGTATAATAAAATGTAGTCATACACTGCTGGGTATGGACTAATTTTGCATAAATGGTAGCATGGATGTATAGGCTTATACAGGTATCTGGAAAATTTAATTAATGTTGATTATGTATGATGTGTCAATTTTATTTTCATTTTCATATGCGTTATTGTTGTAATTTTTGTCATCAAATACTGTAATGGACAATCTAAAAAGTTTTCAATGCATATGTAATAACTTATAAGATGTAATTTAAACATAAAGCTTTCAGGTTTGTGGATCTGAATAAATTCCTATGAGTATTTTGTTGTACAAGAATAAAGTTGTCTGTTATTGCGGTCGGAAATATGACGGTTTTATGTTGAGACCCCACCCACAAATCAACGGCTCTATTGACCTTAAGCTGTGAGTCACACATGTCCATCATGCTGCATTGTGTTGCAGATACATATAGCTATCAGAAAATACCAAAAATGTTTGGTGCCCCCATATGGTACCGATTGGTCAAAATCAGGGTGCAGGCTCACAGACTATGGTGGTTCTTCGCAACATGCGATCCTCACAGTGTCTTCAATGCGCCCGCTTCATGTCTGCCATCTTCAAAACCTGTCTATCGCCAGGCAAAGAT
>NC_090729.1:51723704-51726204 GCF_036898095.1 Palaemon carinicauda
TTCTCCAAACATCAGGAAAACATATTCATTTAATTTCATATGAAACACACTCAATAAAAAAGTATATTTCCTCGCTCTCCTTTGACATTGATTTGGATATAATTTTGTGATATTTGTTCAAATCTACTGAAATATGAATATTTTTTTTTAAGAAACCAAGAAACCACATTATCAAGGTGTTATCATTATTGATATTATTGTTACCGGACAAGCTTTTTTATTCATCAGCCTTCAATCACTTTCTAAGCTCTCCTCGTTCCCTGTTTGGGAATTCTTTCGTTCGATTTTTCTGTTTTAAAGAAGGCATAAGTCGATAATCTTTATTGGGTATCATAAGGCCTTTTGCTCTTTTCATGTATTTTGCTTAACATGGCTTTTATATTTAATGATGACACTGTTTCCAGAAGAATTTGATGAAATTTCTTCAGTAAAAAGACATTTCTCAAGCAGTGATTTGATATATGATTGTTATTTTTTTTTTCTTTTAAGTGAATTTTTAATCCATTAATGCCTTGGTTTATTTTAGCCATTTCTACAGCAAACATAATAGCCATGTTTATGTCCATAGAAAGTCATTCTATCTTTTTTAATTGTTATTCTCTTTTATTACCATTACGAATATTATGATATTTTTAACACATTTTGCATTTAATTAAAAGAAGATTGACTATTTTTCAACTCTCTTGGTTATCATATAGTGTCTTTTTTAGAAAGTTACTTTTATATTCTAAACAAGGAATATTTCTTTATTTCAGATAGGGGACAGATGACCATACATTAACTGCTATGGTAGTCCAAGGATTTCCATCTTCTCCCATCTAAAATCCTTTTATTACAACAGAGCTGTAGCCCTTACAGCTCTATGGTGTAAACATATTTTTCCTTCCTTTCTGGACGTTAAAGATTTACGCCTTTTGCTGAAAATGTGCAAAATCGGAAAGGCAAATTTATGCAGTTTGAGTGTGCTAAAGTCAGCACTATGGCTGGCATAAAAAAAAAGAAAAAAAAATGTGAAGAATCATTTTCATTTTTCTTTCTAAGAAAACGACGACTCCCTTTTGGTGAATAACAAAAAGAAGGAATCATAGTATTCTATTTATGGTTTTCATTTACCATTTCTATATTTACTATTCGATATTGCAAGATAAATCCTGTCATATTTGTTGATATTAGCACAAATATCGAAATCCTTTGTGAAAAAAGTAAACCATCTTACAAGTAACATCCAGAAATAAACATCAGCAATAACTTAATGTCACTATCACTGTGTGAACTATAGTCACTCTGTTACCCTGTGGTTGCAAAAAAACTAGCTTTCCCTGTCAGAGATGTCTCGAGAAGAACGATACATAATATCTGAGAACTGTTTTGGAAACATTTCTCCAATATACATTAAGGCCTCCAGATTTCCATCATTTATATCCAGCTGTGCATCATGCGATCTCTTCCAAATCGCAACTTGATAACTCAAACGTCTGATATGTTATTCCAAAGCTTTTTTACATGGTGCCAGTGTGGCCATTCCCTATGTATGTTGCATGAACTGTATGATTAACATGTCTCACAGTTCACTCATCTCCAATGAGTGTAAATCTTCAACACTCCCTGTTTGTGGTCTTCCATCAGTTGTCTTAGAATGTGGCGAGTGTATCCCAGCTTCGCAAGAATTGGTAAAAATCTGGGCCTTTGTATATGGTTTTTAAGGGGTCTCACGTTTCCCGAACTTCTGAAAACACTGGTTGAGTCATAAACTGTGTATGCGTGAAGTGCCATGAGAGCAATGCTCTTTGATGTATTGCTTCAGAGCTCAACTAATAATGATGAGTCTTTTCTTATTTCCACTTCCTGTGTCAAACAGAATGGTGACTTTGTCCAGAGATGGTGTATAATGAAGCAAAATGAGATACGCATTTAGTGTAAAGACTTTGGATTCTGAGGTACTTTCAAAATTTGTTACAGTTGTTCTGGCAGTAGAAGATTTTTTTGGAATCTGTATTATGTTGAGACGACTTCAATGCTGGTAAATCATTTGGCTTAGGTTAACAGACCATCAGCAGAAGTGAAGAAGTGACATGACCCATCTCAGACAACAGTAACTTCTCTATTATGTAGTTTGCTGGCATAAACATTCATACGCCACAGTCATTTTCTCTTCTTGTCTATATTAAACGATTTTAGTCTAATTGTAACTATAATAAAAATTTCAATTGTTTTGTTAGGATTTTAAATGAAGTATCATTTGATATACCATGTTGAAATCCTTTATAGTAATAAAAACCTCCTAAAATAAACTCAGATCTCTAGAATTTAGGTTCATAAGTGTATAAAAAATCTCGTGAATAGGCAGCTTCCAAGGAAATCTCGAGGCAGTGGGTATTAATTAGGGTAATTTCTACCTGATTATTTGAATTATACAAAAACATAATTTTCCATCTCTCACCCTGGACAGGTAGCGTGGTTTATCTGCACCACGCTTCTGCACAAAGCTCTTTTTTTTCCC
>NC_090729.1:51734817-51754817 GCF_036898095.1 Palaemon carinicauda
TGACTCATATTGCCTTCTAGTCGATTTGCACTTGTATTCCTCTAGGAAGTCTATGCTGGCTTTCGAAATCCCGAAGCGCTTTCTCACCGCTAGGGCGAGAAAATCATGAGCTGCAGGGTCTGGGTTTTCTCTAATGAAGCGCAGACCAGTCGACTTCTGGACTCGCTGGGTCAGAACTGGATGTGGGTAGCGGCACGAACTTCATCTGTAGTTCCAACGCCAAGGGGAACCACATGCTGTTCGCCCACTTGTGGGCCACTATTGCCGCTACCCCCTTGAAGGATCTCAGTTTGTTGAGGACCCTCAACAGAAGGTTGTGAGGAGGGAACAGATAAATCCTGGACCATCTGTTCCAGTCGAGGGACATTGCGTCCACTGCTTCCGCTAAGGGGTCCTCGTACGGGGACACGTACAGGGGCAACTTCTTGTTGTCTTTCGTCGCAAAGAGGTCTATTTGCAGTTCTGGGACTTGATTCAGAATGAAGGAAAATGATCCTGCGTCTAAGGACCATTCCGACTCTATCGGTGTGAACCTGGATAGAGCGTCCGCTGTCACATTGCGGACTCCTTGAAGGTGAACTGCCGACAGGAACCACTTCTTCTTTTCCGCCAATCGGAAAATGGCTAACATCACTTGGTTGAGAGGTGGTGACCTCGACCCTTGTCGATTCAAGCATCTCACAACCACCTCGCTGTCTGTCACCAATCTTATGTGGATCGAGTGACGCGGGGAGACTTTCTTTAAGGTAAGGAGCACTGCCATAGCTTCTAGAAAGTTTATATGAAAGGTCCTGAATAGCTTGGACCAAGTCCCCTGGACTTTTTTCCGAAGAGAGTGACCTCCCCATCCCTCCTTTGAGGCGTCTGAGTGAATCGTCATCGACGGGGGAGGTGGCTGAAGAAGAACAGACTTCTTTAGATGTCTGGCTTGGGACCAAGGTCTGAGAAGAGTACGTAGCCGAGGCGGCACTGGTCTTCTCAGGTCTCTTCGCTCGTTTGATGCATACCTTCTCCAAACTCCGGTTGCATCCTTTAGCTGTGCTCTTAGCACTGGGTCTGTCACTGAAGCAAACTGGAGAGAGCCTAGTACCCCTCTCCTGTTCGCGTCTTGATATCCTTTCGGAATCTAGAAGTCTCTTGACAGAGCCCGCTATCTCCTTCCTTTTCTTCATTGGGATGGAGAAACTGTGTGACAAAAGGTCCCAGTGGATTCCCAGCCACTGGAACTTTTGAGATGGAGAAAGTCGAGACTTTTTCTTGTTGATCTTGAAGCCTAGGTACTCTAGGAACTGGATCACCTGACTGGAAGCTTGCAAGCATTCGGTCTCGGATGCTGCCCACACCAGCCAGTCGTCCAGGTAGGCTACTACCTGAATTCCCTTTAGGCGTAATTGTTTGAGAGCTGCGCTCGCAAGCTTCGGGAAAATCCTTGGGGCTATGTTTAGCCCGAATGGCATGGCTCTGAAGGCGTACAGTTTCCGTTATAGCCTGAACCCTAGGTAGGGGGGAGAGTCGACGGCTGATTGGAATGTGCCAATAGGTGTCTGACAAGTCTATAGAGACTGAGTATGCCCTCTTGGGCAGTAAGGTCCTTATGTGTTGCAGTGTTAGCATCTTGAATTTGCAATTCACTATGAACTTGTTGAGTGGTGACAAGTCCAGAATGACTCTGAGCTTTTCCGAGTCTTTCTTGGGAACACAAAACAGCCTCCCTTGGAATTTGATGGACTTCACCTTTCGGATCACATTTTTCTCCAACAGTTCTTGAACGTACTCCTCCAAAATGGGGGTGGAGTGTTGGAAAAACCGAAGGCATGGGGGTGGAGTGCTGTACCAGCTCCAACCCAGTCCATTCTTGAGTAGGCTTTGGGCCCAGGGATTGAAGGTCCAGCGATCCCAAAATTTCATCAGTCTCCCTCCTACCGGTATCATTTCACTTGGACTGCCGTCCTGAGGTCTTGCCTCCCTGACCACGACCACCTCTGAATCCCCTTCCCCTTGAGGGGCGCCTAGACGAGCCTCTGGCTGCTCCTCTAGGTTTTGCACGAAAGGAAGAAGACTGTCCTTCGAACGTTGGGGCGAATGTGGTTGACTGACCTGGCACAGCCTGGGGTACCCACTGAAAGGCAGTCGGGGTTTGTGCCACCATCTGGGGCACTGGAGGCAAAGGCAATTGCAGTTGCTGTTGCTGTCTATAAGGCTTGGCTGGCCGAGATGGTAGCCTAGTCTTCATATTCTTCCTCTTTGGTTGAGGACCCTCATCCGGGGAAGATTTTCTTTTGATAGCCAGGCCCCACTTCTGGAGAAGATTTCTATTCTCCACGGCGGCCTTATCAACAACCTCTTTGACCACATCGGTAGGGAAAAGGTCTTTTCCCCAAATGTTGGAGGAGATTAACTTCCTTGGCTCGTGTCTCACCGAAGCCCCGGTGAACACGAACTCCCTGCAAGCTCTCCTTGCCTTGACGAAGCTATAAAGGTCCTTCGTCACTGTGGCTAAGTGAGACTTAGCCACTACCATGAACATTTCATGGACCTTGGGGTCACTTGCCATCGTCTCGAGAGTAGTCTGATGAGACATTGAGGCAGCCAGTCTTTCTTTTGTCTCTTCGTAAAAGAGATTCGGACAGCTTGGGGAGGTCCTCGCCGAATTGCCGTCTGGCAATATCAGCCTCCCAACTTTCCCACTGAGAATGTCAGATGGACATCCTTCCAGTCTTTGTGGTCCATAGGTAGGGCCAGCGACAAGGGTTTACACTCCTCCAGGGAGGGGCAAGGCTTGCCGGCCTCGACTGCCTTTAGGACAGCCGCAAACCCTTTCTGTAAAAAGGGGAAGGCTCTATCAGGAGAGGACACAAACGAAGGGAGCTTCTTGCTCAATGCAGCTACCTTCGAATTCGAGAAGCCCCTCTCTTTCATCGAGGATGAAAGTAGGGCTTGAGCCTTAGCGTGGTCCATAATAATGACCTCCTTCGGCTCTGTCTCCTCCCTTGAAGCTGGTTCTTTTCTCAGCCGGACATAGCAGTCCGGATATGATGCCTTGCTGGGCCAGAATTCTACCTCCTCTAGGGGAACTGAACCCAGCTTATCCGAGATGACGATCTTTCCAGTCGTCATCGGCATGTGCTCAGCATACCTCCAGGGGTTAGCATCTGAGCATATGGGAAGGTCTTTCACATTAAGCCTTTTCCGGGGCCCATGTGATTCTGCCAGGGACTGCATACGCAGTTCCATTGCAGCCGCCTTCTCCTGATTCTCCTTCTGCATTTGTTGGATCATTCCAACAATCGAAGAGAGGGCCTGTCCCCAGTTCTACTGGGAGGCCAGCCGATGTTGAGGGGATAGGCTCCGGCATCTGAACCGGAGTAGCCGACACCTCGTCGACCTCATCCTCTACGACATCCGGGGTTTGAACTTGATCCTGACCTTCTGCCAGGAGGTCTTTTTCCAAACGTTCGTCCAGGTCAGACATCCTGTCACACAACTGGATGTCTTGCATCGCATCTGCGACTTCCTCGTCCACCTGGACTTGATCTTGAAGGATCTCCTCTTGAGGCTGGGGAATCACTGCCTCAGCTGATGCCTGGGGAAAAAGATACGCCCTCATCTTCTCACTTGGAAGATAAGGGCCAGAGGTGTTCTTCTTGAAGCCCCTTACCCAAGTACGAAGCTTTTCCCTAGCTATATCCCTTGATTCCGCCGTTCTAGGGGAATCAAAAGCCTCAGTAATCAGGTTAGTGCATACAGTACATACCTGAGGGTCCCAATACTGGAGATCATCCTTGGAGACAGCGCATGCTGCGTGTCTCCTACAACACTCATGTCCGCAGAGGTTCTTGCTGCGGACATTGCAGAAAACATTTCCGCACTTCGGAGGGTCCTCCTGTAAAGAGAAGAAATTTCCATGAGTATCAAGTGAACTATGTATCACTGGATATGCATAGTATAGCATAACAATTCATAAATGAAAGACACACACTTGTGTTTCCCTCACAACCCATTGTTGCAGCCTTCCAGATAATAAAATCAAAATGGTTTATCTCTACTAGAGTAACCAATGCAAGGTTTCCAGAGGAAACAGGTGGAGCTCACACCTAGGCAATGATTTTAAAATCCTGGATAATAGACGGGGAAGAACTCTGCTTCCTGTCTGAGGGCAACAGCAAAGGGCCGTGCAAGAAAACACAATAGTGTTAGAAGATACAGTGCTGTACCTAAACTTTTACTATAGTTTTCTTCTTACTGTATATGCTATACAGAAGAATACTAGTACAGTATAGGGAGGATGTGTGCCGGCCTGCCTTTGCCGGCCGGCACACACCACAATTAGCTTTAAAGTATACTACTTAACAGCTATAGGGCGGCAGCCCTCTGGTTCAAATGCCTGTGCCGGCGGCAGCAACTGCCGGCCAGCAACAGCCAGTGTTGGCCGGCAATGATTGCCGGCCAGCAACTACACAAGGTAGTACCCAGCTGCCGGCCACACTCTTGGTGACCGGCAGACAAGGACTGACATAAGCCGGCCGGCAAAGGTACAAGACCGATGCCAGCCGGCAGCAAAAGAACCAGAAGACTACACCTGCCCGGCTGCCGGCCTCATAGGCCGGCAGCCGCCCTCATAGGCCGGCAGCCGGGACAGGTACAGCACTAGAAGAAAATAGAATGGATGCCGGGATAAGAGTGTACACAACCCCCCAAGCCCGGCAACCGAAAGAGTGCATATAAGGAAGGGGGGAGAAACTTAATTCAGGCTTCCTTGACCAATGCCGTCCGGCTCTGCCGGCAGGCATGGATGAGGGGACCAAGAGAGGTCCGGGCAGCACTCGAAAACATAAGACCCTTGCCGTCCAGCGTCTCTGCCGGCCGGCAATGGGCTTAGTCAATCCATATCCCAACCTATACTAGGTCCAGAAGTAGAATGATATATGGTACAGTAATACCCCTGCCGGCCAGCTCTGCCGGCCGGCAAGGTACAGTACAGTAATGGCTAGGCCATTACGGAGATAGAGGGGGAAGGGACAAGAGGGTCCTGCCAACCTTGCTTTAGTGACAGATCACCCGCAGCCAAGAACTCTGTCTTAGCCTAAGGGAGATCTAAGGGAAAGGGCCAGCGCAGTAGTATAATACCTGCCAGCTTCCAGAGCACCAAAGCAAGGAAGGCGTTGCAACCCCCAAGGGAAGATTTATCCTCCCCGAGAACAGCAACAGGACTTAGTCTGGTCGATCACACAAGAAGGAATCATAACTACAGAAACCTTCGACAGTGACCTAAGGGAGCTCAGCTCCCTTTGTAAGTGTTAGGTCAGCGAGGGAGACTCTGCCCCAAGCCAAACAACACGGACTCAGACTAAAAACTCTGTTGTTCTGTCCCTCTTTGAACCAGACTCTGCTGGAACAGGAAGGTACAGTAACACCCTAGTATAGTTTTATCGAAAATAAATTCGGAAAAAACCACTTAGGGATAAGCCCAAGGCTTAAACAGAGGGAAAGGGATTGCATACCTTCTCCGAAGAAAAGAAAGCAACCGGGGAGTATAATAAAGTATACTAAGGCTCCATAAGCAATTAGCCTAGGCACCAAGAGAATCGATTACCTAATTCACCGAAACTCTCACGTATACAATCTTGGAAATATTCCACACAGTCTAAAATGTATAAAATATAGCCTAAAGCTTCAATAAAATTTTAATTACACTCGGAAAAACCATAATCATGCATTAAGTACTAGGACCAAACGACTAGGCTACATGGCCTAGCGTAGGCCAGAATGGCGAATACTTCGCCAAATAATACTAAGCACGAAAGGAAATCCTATGTAAAGCTAAATAGCTAAATTTTATTAAGCAAAACAACCAGGAATGTCACTCTGACTAACTAATTTATACCTAGCGAGTGACAGTGTCCAGGACACCTCTGGTAGGCTACGGCTCTTGTATCAAAGATTAATCCTATTAATCACTCAAAATTTTACCAAGAGCCTACATTTATACATAACAGACACTATACTCAACTTATCCGAGGTCAACGAAGACGAAGAAGCCATGAAAAGCTGAATAAATCCAAGATTTGCGAGAAAAACAGGAAAAAACACCGAGTTGTTAAGCTACGCAAAAAGGAATACAGATGGCGCCAGGATTGGCGCCAGGCACGCATACGAATCGGGGGATAGGGAAGCCTTGGGAGCGGCTCCCCTTTTTCTTTCCCGAATTCGTATCTCGTCAATCTCCCTCCTACGAGACGAATCTCTGTTCAGGTCGTAGATTGCCATGTGACGTGTCTAGAATACGTCCTCTGATATGTCGCGATATCCCTTTCACGAGGGATACTCGCTCCAGGAGTTAGAATTCTGGTACCTTAAGGTAAATTCTCTGGGAATATCGCCGTAGTTGTAATATACCCTAGGAAGCTACCCTATAGGAACTTCCATCAGGACGACATGGCTTGAGCCCAAAAATATATATATATATATATATATATATGACTCATAGAGGTGTTAGTTTTCGAACAGGTTGCAGAATATCCAACCCAGACATTCAAATATTCGCAATCATACTAAAATTTGCAAAATAAATATAGACAATAAAGATTTTAGCATTATAGAACAGGTATCTAATTACCATGACTTGCCTATTCTGGAGTCAATTTTGATTAAAACACTGGTTCCGTCGTTAAACGCCCAAATTTCCTCCACTCAATTGTACTTGTCATAGATTTCTTTGTTTTGTTCTGTAATTGTTGATGCCATTCAGTTTTTATATGCGCTTCTGCGAGGTTGGTTCCACTTCTGTTTTATGTATATTTTTACTTGAATTTTAGTTTTTTACTAATTTTTACTTTTTATATTTTTTTTTATATTTGTATATTTTTATTACTGTTTCTTAATGTTATATATATACTTCTTATTTGCAGCCCTGAAAGATGTGATAATGACGATCACGAAACGTCGGGATATATAATAAATGGAATTTTAGAACTGCCTATTTCCCTGTCCACTTTGAAAAATGCAAATTACTGGCTGCCGCCACCTTCTCTGATGACACACATATATATATATATATATATATAGATATACGTACTATATATATATGTATATATATACGTATATATATATATATATATATGCACATATATATATATATACATATTTATATATATATATATATATATATATAAATATATATATATACATAAATATATATACATATATATATATATATATATATATACATATATATATGTGTGTGTGTGTGTGTGTGTGTATGTGTGTGTATGTGTGGGTATGTGTATGCGGTGTATGCGTGTATTTGTGTGTCTGTATGTGTATGTGTGTATTACACACACACATATATATATATATTATATATTAATAGATGGATATTTCTATATGTATATATCTAGCTATCTATCTATCTCTCTACCTATATCTATATATATATATATATATATATTCATATTTATATATATATATATATATATATATAATAGATGGATATTTATATATATATATATATATATATCTATCTCTCTCTCTCTCTCTCTCTCTCTCTGTATATATATATATATATATTGGTGTGTATAGGGGTTATGCGTGTATTTCTTCAGTAGCTATTTTACTCTTGGTAAGGGTAGGAGGGACTCTTAAACTCCTGTAAGCAGCATTGGAAGGAGAAGGACGCGCAAAATCAAACCATATATCTCTAGTCTTGGGTGGTGCCATAGCCTCTCTACTATGGTCTTTCCACTGCCTTGAGGTAGAGTTCACTAGAATCATGGTACACTGTGGTACACTAATCTATATAATTTTTCTTCATCTTTTTTTTTAAGTTTTTCTAGTTTATATATGAAATATAAATTTCAAGTTTTCTACCATTCTTAATACAACTTATTTTGAATGTTCATTACTCCTCTCGTAGTGTATTTATTTCTTTGTTTCCTTCCTACACAGAGTTATTATTCCCAGTTGGGGCCTTTGGGCTTCTAGCCTCCTTTTCTCCAAATATGATTTTAGCTTAGCATATTGTAATATCTTTCTATCAATCTATCTTTTAATTTATCTATCTAACTATTCCTATATATACATAATTATATGTATATATATATATATATATATATATATATATACTTATATATATATATATATATATGTTATATAATATATATATATATATATATGTGGCGTTTAGAAAAAATGATATCACTTGAGATATGACTATTTTAGAAACTACATGATCAAGGCAAATGAAACTAAACAGGCTTAATGCTGAATATCATAAGATTTATTCCTCCAAATCTGAATGAGGTATTCAAAAGCATGTGGACTCCATGATCGATTTCACAAATGTTCAATATGTGCACCGCTTGAGACACGGCATATGTCAAGTTGGTCCTCCATCTCCTCCCAAATAACCTCTAGCATGTCTTGGGTAATAGTCTCTAGTGCGGCAGTTATTCTCTGTTTGAGTTCTTCTAGGTTTGCAGGAAAAGGGGAAACATACACTATTCCCTTCACATAGCCCCATAAGCTCCAAATCGCAGGGTGTTCGGTCAGCAGCACACCCGATCAATCTCCCTCGGATAACGTCATTGAGATAAGCCCGCACAGTGAGCTTCCAGTGTGGTGGAGCCAAATCCTGTTGAAAAATTAAGTCTTCATGTTTATTTGCAATGAACTCATCTATTAGACAGTTTTGAAGCATTTTCAGATAACCATCACCCGTCACATTTCCCTGAAAGAAAAATGGGCCATTAACATGATTCTTTGAGATGGCGTAGAACACGTTCACTTTTGGCGAGTCCATCTCATGTCCAACTGTGGCATGGGAATTTTCATCACCACAAATGCGAACGTTATGTTTATTGACTTTGCCATTCGTATGAAATGTGGCCTCATCACTAAAAACCAGGCCGCCCCTGAACTCGTCTTCTTTAAGTTTTTCTTGCATATCAATACAGAATTGCCTTCGATTTTGCTTGTTATCTGACGTTATGGCCTGAACAAGCTGCAATTTGTAGGGTTTCATTAGCAAGCATTTCCTCAGTACGCTCCAAACTATCGTTGTTCTTCTTATGGACTTCTTGATGCTTCGCACGAGCTTTTGACGAACCTCCTTGACAATATCTTCTGATGATTGTGGTTATCCGGATCCTTTTGCCCTGCACATACAGCCTTCCTCTTTCAACTTTTTGTGACATATCCAAATCTGCATTCCAGTTGTTAACTTTTTAGCAAATTCTCTCACAAAAGCACGCTGCACAGTCTTGTTTGACTGTGTTCGGGCATACTCCAACCCACAGAATGCCTTTTCTTTTGAAGTAAATGGCATTTCTATACCTGTAAAGATAAAGCCATCAAACATTAAACATGAAATTTCGCACTGTATTTACACATGCTATTAACATTTGAAGTCGCTTGAACGGGATCTAGCAAAGTTATTGTATTGCAAAATTATATCAAGTCTTTTGAAACACACTACAAATGACAGGACAGGTTGCTTCCAACTACGCCACCAGAGGCTCTAAAGGTAGTTGGAACATAATTGCTACCTGCAGTTAAGTATTTACCTGGCAAAATATCAGTCCCTTACCAGCGGGTTTCCCCGACTTCCCGGCCCACTAGGTGACACAATTGATATTTTTTTTTCTTTTTTTTCTAGTTGGAATTACCCCTAATGAGTCAATATGGATGAAAATCAACAAAATATCGTGTTCTAATAAAAATAAATTTCTAGCTCATGTTTAGGATCGAACTCTATGTATATATATATATATATATATATACATAGATAAATATACATTCATATATGAATATATATATATATATATATAATGTATATATATATATATATATATATATATATTTATATATATGTATATATACTGTATTTGTATATATATATATATATATATACAAACATACTTACCAGAAATTGTTTTCACGGTTGTAAAAGTAATCATAATAGAATTACTTTAAAACTCCTAAAACGTTTGAGAAAAGTTTTGGGCACGATTGTAATCCCCTTACTCTACCCGTACTCATACATACACAAACATTTGCTCCTTTCAACATTATAAAAGATATATTCGCTGATAACCTTCAATATATAAGAAAATCCGATTAAAGTGAATCCCGAGTGTTTGATTCAAATAAGACTCTATCCATCAACACACTAGTGAATAGCATTCGTTACTGCTTCTTTTTTATATCATTCTTTTACCTTATGGCATCCACTAGAGAAAAGAATATATATTTTCAAGAAAATAAGGATTATATATATACATATATATATATATATATATATTTATTTATTTATATATATATACATATATATATATATATATATATATATTTATTTATATATATATACATATATATATATATATATATATATTATATATATATGTGTGTGTTTGTTTGTGTCTGTGTGTGTCAGTATATATGTTTTTAACCAATTATACCAACAGGGCGTGTCAGTGTGTCTAATCTTTTCTGACCAAAACACCAGTGTCATATAAAATCTGTTTTAACTATAACCATGATAAAGGAGATTTTGTAGGATCCCTCATTCCTCGTTATGTCTTTTTTCTATTCTTGTTAGGTAAAATTAACAGGCCAATATCATTAAATCCGTCCTTATCTTCCTGTTATTCTGCTGAATTCAAGGAGGCTGCATTGAATCAATAGGATATTAAGTGATTAGCTTTCATTAGGAAGATTCCGTTCGATACGTGACTAAGGGAATTTGAGCCTCGGAGAACAGAACGTCTCATTGACAACAGGATTAGGGTTATTAAGAGAGAGAGAGAGAGAGAGAGAGAGAGAGAGAGAGAGAGAGAGAGAGATTATCAAAACACATAACCCAGTGAGGAAAGGAAGTAAGGAAATAAACCACAATAATATAATGAACAACAAAAAGGAAATATTTCCAGTACATTAACAACTTGGAAATAGATCTTTCATATTAAAACTATAGAATAAACTCCTTTCAGACAGTTCAACATAAAACCATTCGCTGCAAGTTTGAATTCCTGAATAGGCAACAAAGACCCTCGACTCTTCAGGAATTTTACCAGGATTACGGAGGACATTTTGGCGAGATGGCCTTACTAGAATAGATTATTTCACACTAGCGTTATCATCAGTGTATACAAGCGTATGAGGAATATTGACTATATGCTCATATACACTGAGACACAGCGGGGTAAATTAGTTTACGTTTCTAGTACGCTTGCATATGTCAGAGTAGGGTAGAACAAGCTGAGCCGAAAGAATTCATGAGCATGCTAAATAATTGTCGGCATATGTAGGCGTATGATTTTAATGTTCTGAACACGTTCCTCATACAGTGAATACGCTAGAGGCATGCTGAAGGTACATTGCTCATAAGTCGAGTACGATTCTCACACGGTGAGGTCCACATGGCCTCTAAAGCGACCATATGGAAAACAAATTATGAACCCATGTCTAACGAGTAAATAAAGTACTGGTCTTAATTCCAACGAATGAGGAACGTACCTGAACGGTTGAACGTATCTCACCTTATCCCTAATGTGTTCTTAGCGTATTGGAAACTTATTTCGTCCGTATTTTCTGCTTAAGCGCTAGCAAGATTTTATGCAGGTGGCACTTGATGCCAAAAACAGAAGAAAAGGATGAGACACATCAAAAGTTGTCACTTTCTTGGCTTGGCGTTTTGGCATCCTCATGGCACGAGGTGTACTGGCCAAAAGACGAAAATTGGGAGTTCTGTGCTTTTATCCCTGGATAGGTACGCTTCTCGGACACCCCTTTAAGGGTATACTCTGTCGCGCACGACCCCAACTCCAAAAAAAATTCAGGAAAAATTTAGTTATGCATCAATCTGTATTGTTTGAATTGCTAAAAATACTTCAAAGAATGCTAAAAACGACTGAAAATATAAATGATACCCATCTACAAAATAACTATTTATTAGAAATATATTAAAAATTTAAGTATACAAAAAAAAGACGACGTAAATATTCACAAAAAATTGAAATATACATATACACATAAATCCCTTTAGGGACACCTTCTTAGATGGCAAAGCAACAGCGTGTAATTGCTGTAAATGAGTTGGACCCATAGAAGTCAAGATCTGAAATGAGAAAAAATGGTAACTTTTTTTGGACAAACCTTTTTTTCCAAATTTCATGAATTTTTTTGGGTACCCAAATGAAATAGGAAGAGGCTAATTTTTTTATAGAATAAACTCATATTATCCTAGAACAGAAATACATAATAAAATGTGCACTAAGATGTAATTTACTGTTATATCAAGGGCGAAATCTAAAGGTCATTTTTTGACGGCCTAGTTTCACAATGTAAATTTCTTATGAAAATCATTGTATCTCCTATAAAATATGATATTCATGCATTAAAATATACCAAAATATCACACATTCTATACAGAACAATAATATATAGAGATATGCCAACTTACCTTTCGGGTATGTCAACAAAATGGCCGCAGACCGCAACAACTCTTACAGCCCAATCTACCACTTGAAATGAAGAATGGGTATGTAAATTTCAAGGTGTCATCAGCATCTCTTTTTAACTCCATTAGAAGTGTGTTGATGACATCCATGCCGAGGGAATACTGCCTGCTGGCCATTATTGAAGATAAATTCAAAATAAATACAAAAAAATCAGAAATTTGCAAAAAATAAAAAAAAAATCAGAAATTAGCATTTGAGGGGAAATGGACCTCATGGCAATATATGGCATCTAAGCCAAAACCAATGTCATGCAAGTGGTAGACAAACAATTCAACCACACTTTCCAACTATAAAAAACCAAACAAGTATCAACACTGTTCGACAATTTATAATTATGTAATAACTTTGCTGTTTGATCACTTACCCCTATAAAGGTATATCAGGGTCGAGGTCGACCCCTGGGGGAATAAAAAAAACGGGGAAGGAGGGAAGTTAGACGAAAATCAGTCCTAAAGCAGACAATGGCATGTAAACTAGTCACCCCTTGCAGGTTGATCACTTCCATGTTCGAGACAGCTGATGATTTATGGGGAAAAAACAGGTTTTGAAAATGCTGTAGGGGTCGCGTACGACCCATCATACCTTTCCAGGGATAATTATACTCATGCCTGCAGTAAATTCATCATACGTTAAATGGTCATTACTCGTCCGTTTTTCATACGTTCGGGTTACGTTCTCACATGTCACTGGTGCATTAGTATACGTTCAATGGAAATATACATCACTTCATATAACCTCACAGTCATCTCGCGTACGTTCTCTACATGGTGCCTATACGCTCACTGTAGGATAATCCCACGTTAGTCTAATGGTCATCAAAAGCAATCCTGCTTCATACGCTGAAAGGTGTGCTTATGAAGAAATTATCCGAAAAATGCATACGTTACTAATAAGTCGGCCCTATACACTAGAGTGTGGCATAACCTTATTTCATACAAAGCGTAGACCCTGACATTCTAGAGAAGATATATTTATCCACGCCTGCTGTTCACTCCTACAGTAAATGGTTCAAAGTAAAATATATATTTGGAATTCACCTCCACTCTAACGAGGGGTCACTCCATAAAAAAAAAAAATAATGATAACATTATTATAATCTCCGTAATATAGAAGGTAATATATCGTTAACATACTATCACACGTAACCCAGCATGGAGTGCATATTGTAATACTAAAAAGGGAGAAATAGCAATCAAATATCAATAAAATAGTTACCTTAGAAAGGTGAGACCAGCAGGAAAAGGAAAATACTATTGATTTTTAGTTCGTCAGATAAAATAAAAAATAGTACCCCCTTAGCTGGTGTATGCATGCTAGTGAAATATCTTTTGTCGTCCTTGATTATCTCGTCCCATTTCAACTTAATATTGACTGATGATCTTATGGAACTTTTGGACTTGGCCCGTTGCAACAGGAGGAAAACTACCAGGGAAATTGTCAGTCTGAAAAGATATATGAAGCATTTTTTACGGTCTAGTCCCCTCTTTTTTATAGGCGCAGTCTTATTAAGATTTATAGCACCTAATTTTCTTGCCGTAGATTTACAGAAATAGATTACGCCTTCTTTAACGAACCAAAATGATTCAACTCAGTAATTGCTTCCTGACAGATTCATAAGAATGTACTGAAAGGTCTTATTCTGATGAACGGCATTTGTTTGATTTAAGCGCAAGAAAATTTTGTGTAGAATTTTCTATAAATTTACATTTTACCGAGCAGGCAAAGATTTTTCACTGATCTGAAATATATTTTACTGGATTTCGAGCACTATGGTAGCCGAATGAGTTAATCTGCCATCGATGCAGCAATTTTTTAGTGGATAACGCATAAACATTGATGGTTCCTTTTTCTTATCTTTAAAAAGCCTTTAAACATCAGAAATTCTTATCTAAAGGATATATTGCAATATTCCACCCTATCCTAATGATGAGCTCAGAAATTAAAAGGTCATCCTTGCATTACGTGTAATGTTATTAAAAGTAATGAGGCATACATTTAAAATCACTGGATACTATTTATCATGAGATCTCGTACTGTGTATATCATGGTTTCACAAATATAGTAATTACCTGGAAATATGCTTTGTAACTTTAGAATTAATGATTTCGAATACATCTGGATTTATCAGGTTTTGATTTCACTGATTAAAATGGTTGTTAAAAATATAGGGAAACCAGAAATATTTTTTGTAAATAAATAAAGACAAACTAATTTGATTATCCCATTTTTATCCATGATGATTGACACACTTCATACAGATCTCATAAATTAACTTAAAATAATTTGTTTAAAAAATACAGAGAGAGAGAGAGAGAGAGAGAGAGAGAGGGAGAGAGAGAGAGAGAGAGAGAGAGAGAGAGAGAGAGATTGTCAATAAATTTATACGGTAAAAGCGATAAAGAAGTAGTTTGTGACATTGCTGGGAGAGGGTTGTGAACTCAAAGGCAGGAAGCAATCAACTGAGTTGTTTATTAAGGAACACTCTCTTTTATATACAAAACCTCAAGGCCACAGGACATAACCTGTTCAAGAGACAGACAATGTTACAGAGCAAAACCGGAGACATGATCATTCAGGTTCTTTTTAGTGCGAGGGAAGAGCGCAGATACAAGCATAATATATACAAAATTGCCGTGCCAAATGAACTTTGCCTTCAGCAGCTGTGCAGTAGAACAGCACGAGGGATGTGAAAGGCCGTGAATGAAATCAAACACCTGTCGGCGCATGGGAGCAGGAATCCAAGGTCGCGGTCTACCAGTACTGACGTCACAGAGGAGGGTGGTGTTGGAGTCTTCGAGGGGAAAGTCTTCCCAACGGAGGGACGTGCAGGATGTCCTACAAGCTTGATACTCTGGATCCTGTCGTTGGGCTTCAGCCAGGGCGTTGTAATCCAATCCCAGTTGAACGGCAGCCAACGTGTTTCTTGACAGGGCATCGGCAACGAGATTCATTTTCCCTGGGACGTATTGGAGGGTGCAATTGTATTCAGCCACGGCGGAGAGATGTCGGCGTTGACGGGCGGACCAGGCGTCAGACTGTCGAGTGAAGGCGTGCACCAGAGGCATGTGGTCTGTGTGAATGACGAAGGGCGTACCTTCTAAGAAATGGCGAAAGTGACAGACAGCCAAGTGCAACGCCAGCAATTCTCGATCAAAGGTAGAATAACCCGATTCTGCCTTGGATAGTTTTCTGCTGAAGAAGGCCAATGGGCGGGGCGAGCCTTTGACCACCTGCTCGAGTACTGCACCAATAGCGACGTCGCTGGCATCGGTGGAGAGAAGGAGAGGGGCGTGTGGGATAGGAAAAGTGAGAGCCGCAGCAGTTGATAGGGCCTTCTTTGCATTGCAGAAGGCTTCTTCTTGAAGGGGACCCCACTTCAGGTCCTTCGGCTTGCCCTTGAGGGAGGCGTAGAGGGGAGCAAGAGTGGCGGCAATGGCTGGCAGAAAACGGTGATAATAGTTGATCATGCCCAAGAATTCCTGCAGAGCTTTGACGGTTGAGGGCACGGGGAAGTTCTGAACGGCTACTACCTTCTCAGGGAGGGGGTGGACACCTTCAGGAGTGATGCGGTGCCTTTAGAACGACACTTTGTTGGCGCCAAAGGTACTCTTGTCGTACCGGACTACAAGGCCGTTTTGTTGCAGGAGGTCGAGCACGATGCGCAGGTGACGGAGGTGTTCCTCTTTTGAAGAGGAGAACACAAGTATGTTGTCCACATAACATACACAGAAAGGGAGGTCCCCTAAGATACCATCCATGAGAAGTTGAAATGTGGCCCCAGCATTACGAAGGCCAAAACAGGAGTAATTGAAGGTGTATGTACCAAACGGAGTGGTGATGGCAGTCTTGGGGATGTCTTCTGGGTTCATAGGCACCTGATAATACCCCTTCAGGAGATCGAGCGTAGAGAAAACCTTTGCTTTGTGCAGGTAGGAGGTCACGTCGGCAATGTTTGGGAGGGGGTAGTGATCCGGTTCTGTTTGCATGTTCAGGCGCCTGTAATCCCCGCACGGACGGAAGGAGCCGTCTTTCTTCAGAACGATGTGTAAGGGTGACGACCATGGGCTGGGGGCCTTTTGGCAAAGGCCCATTTCCTCCATTTCGGCGAACGTCTGTTTGGCGGCTGCCAATCGTTCCGGTGCCGGACATCTGAATTTTGCGAAGACTGGGGGTCCCGTCGTCTTGATATGGTGATAAATACCGTGCTTGGCAGGAACCGTGGGCGTTTGGCAAAGTTCTGGACGGAAAACTTCCGGGTACGACATGAGGAGGTGGGCGTAGGCATCCGTGGGTGCGCTAATGTGGAGAGCAAGGTTAGAGGGGGCGGGTTGAAGAGGTTTCGACAAGTACGAGTCTGCGTTGACCAATCGTCGGTAGGCGACATCGACCAGAAGGTGGAAATGAGAGAGGAAATCCGCACCGAGGATTGGCATGGTGACGTCAGCAACGAGAAACTTCCAATTGAATTTACCATTTCCGAATGATAATGTGAGGTTCTCGTAACCGTAGGTGGGTATCGCAGATCCGTTGGCAGCTACCAAGCCGTCGTGGGCAGATGTAGACAGACTACGTCGTGTCTTGAAGAGTTTCCTTGGCAAAAGAGAACGACAAGCACCCGTGTCTACCAAAAATCGCACGCCCGTTCCTGCATCCTGTAAAGAGAAAAGATTAGAAACACGGGAGGCCACCGCCACGAGCCATGGCCTATTTACACCTTTTTTGGCCACTGACAATCCTCGGCACATATCTTCGCAGTTGCCCCGAATCTGAAGTGGTAGTAGCAAAACTGCGGCGGATGGGAGGTAGTAAGTGGCTGTAGAAGTCGTTTGTTGGGGTGCGAGCGATTGGTGGGTGGTGGGCGGCTTTGTCTCTGCTTTGGCACGTCACGGTGTGGGCGTGTATGTCCTACGGCATTCATGTCAGCTTCAGTTGACGTTGAATAAGCATCATCTTCGTCAGGGGTGGAGGCGTTGATGGAGGTCTTGAAGTGGCTGTCCATAAGGGCGTCGGCTTTGGTCATCAAGTCCTTTATGGGTAAACTATCGACATCGGGTATGGCAGCGCGTATAGGTCCGGGTAAACGGCGTATCCAAAGGGCACGAAGTAGGTTCACCTCACGAGGAGAGTCGTCTGCGTCAGGTTGAAGGCGAGCGATACTGGTCATTTCCCTGAGGGCAAGCGAAGCCCTTTGGTCCCCCAACGGTTGTTGCGAGAGCTGAAAAAGCTTTGCTACACGGGTGGCTGGCGACGGTGAGTATTGTTGCAGAAAGTATGTTTTGAGGGCGTCATACGCTATTGGCGTGTCTCCTTGTTCACAAAGCCAGTCAGATATTTCCGGGAAGGTGCCCTCGGGTATCGCCGCGAAAACATAATCTGCTTTGGTGGTTGAGCGAGTCACGCCGTTGATGCGAAACTGGACTTCTGCGCGCTGAAACCAAGCAAATGCCTCTCCGCTGGCGAACGGTGAAAGTTTCAATGGGGCGGCCGTAGCGCCAACTGCTGTAGTAGAGTCCGTCATAGTGCCAACGATGGAGGGGCGAGGGAGGTGGGGGTGGAAGGCAGTGGGAGCGAGTCGACTTCCGGGGTTACCAATGTGACGGTGCCGAGAGAGGGTTGTGAACTCAAAGGCAGGAAGCAATCAACTGAGTTGTTTATTAAGGAACACTCTCCTTTATATACAAAACCTCAAGGCACCAGGACATAACCTGTTCGAGAGACAAACAATGTTACAGAGCAAAACCGGAGACATGATCATTCAGGTTCTTTTTAGTGCGAGGGAAGAGCTCAGATACAAGCATAATATATACAAAATAATTATGTACAATTGTGTGACACACGGTTGGTACAAGTTCTTTGAAATTTGAATGTTCTCCATGATGCATTCAATTCTATTAGGATATTGAAGAAAATTTTATGCTGCAATTCCACAAAAATAAAATAGTCACTTTAAACTCTCTCTCTCTCTCTCTCTCTCTCTCTCTCTCTCTCTCTGTATATATATAGATATATATATATATATATATATATATGTATATATATATATATATATATATATATATTCTTTTCCATGTGAAAAATTTGCGAAAACTTAGATTATTTAATGATAGAGGTTTAAGTATTTTTTTATACATTTTTTTTTAATTTTCAACAAAAGGATGCCACCCAAAAAGAGATTCTACAAAATGTTTAATGGATGAGTGTTATGTAAATTTTATATTTTGTTTTGTTTTCTACAAAATGATGCCACCCAAAAAGAGGTAATCATTCGATAAATCTGATAAAGCTAATTCGGTGAAAATAAGGAAATAACAGGGAACAGAAGTCCAGAGAACTGTATGGAAAGAAACAAATGCAAGAAGACACGGGATGAACTCAGGAAAACGCATACAATTAGAAAGGCAGCTAAACAAAAAGTATAGACTGAAGAGCAGATGGGTTAAAGAAGGAACTCTAATGAAAGCAGAATGGCAGCTAGATGTGAAGCCGAAGATGAAGAGCAGAGAAATTTAAGAAGGAACGCCAGTACAAGCAGAAGGGCAGCTAGACGTGAAGCAGAAGACGGAAAACAGATGAATTCAATAAGGAGCACTAATCCAAAGAGAATGGAAGCTAGGCGGGAATCAGAAGATCAGGAGCGGATGAATTTAAGAAGGAACACTGATACAAGCAGAATGGCAAGCAGAAGAAAGAGAGCAGGTTAATTTCAGAAGAAACACTTATACAAGCAGAATGGCAGCTAGACGAAAAGCAGAAGACAAAAAGCAGATTAATCTAAGAAGGTACACATATGCAAGCCGAAAAGCAGCTAGACGTGAAACGGAAGATGAAGAGCAAAGGAATTTAGAAAGGAACACCAATGCAACAGATTGACGCCACCCAACAGAGATTCTATAGAAACTATAATGTTTGAGTCTTATGTAATTTTTATATTTTTATCAGTTTTCTATAAAGTGGTGCCACCTAAAAATAGGTTTTCATGCGGTAAATCCGATAAAGTAAATTCAATGAAAAGAAAAAAGATAGCAGGAAACAAAAAAAAAAAAGCAGAGGAAATTGGGAAGCTAATATTAGCAAGAAGAATAGCAGCTAGACATGAGACACAAAATGAAGAACAAAGAAAACCTCACTCAAGTAGAATGGCTACTGGCCAAAAAGCAAAAATTGAAGAGCCGATGGATTAAACATGGGAAATTATTGCAAGCAGAATGGCAGCTAAATGCGTGGCATTGGACGAAGAACAGATTAATCTGAAAAGGAACACTAATACAAGCTGAATGGCAGCTACACGTGAAACTGCAGATTAAAAGCAGAGGAATTTATAAAGAAACTCCATTGCAACAAGGATGATGCCAACCCCCCCCCCTCTCCTAAAAAAAAAAAAGAAAAAAAAAATCTGCAGAATATCTGGTAGTGGAGTCTTATGTAATTTTATTTTTTTCAGTTTCTTCAAAATGATGCCAACCAAAAATATGTTAGCATTCGTTA
>NC_090729.1:51761721-51769221 GCF_036898095.1 Palaemon carinicauda
TGTAAGCTATAGGCAAATATTTATACATGTAAGATATTGTTTAATTTTCTTCTCCAAGATTGTATACGAGAGAGTTTCGGTGATTTAGGTAATCGATTCTCACCGCACCTAGACTAGTAGCCTATAGGGCTTTAGTATACTTTCGCACATGTCCGCGGTTGTTCTTTTCTCCTCCAGAGACTAAGTTCAATCCACCTCTCCCTCTGAGTAAGCCTTACGCTTAGTCCTAGTGGTTCTATCTGAATAATATTCAGGTATAACTATACTAGGATGTGTCTGTCTTGACCCGGTAACCAGAGTGACTGGTTTTTTGGTTTGGGGCAGAACATCAGAGTTTCAAGTCTATGGTCTGCTTCTTCCTAGCATAGAGAATAAGTTTCCTTTGCTAGGTTAGGCGCAGACACAGGGGGCTTTGCTTCCCTAACCCACATCTGAAGGATTCTGTACGAGATGATTCCTTCTTCTAGTGGTCTAGCAGACTGTCCTGTGTTGTTATTCTCGGGCTGGAGAATGAGTTTTTCTCCGTTGCCTGACGAAATAACTACACCTAACTTTGTTCTGGTATGGAGGATGATAGCAAGTATTGCCAACCTTCCTCCCTAATAGACAAACTCTAGGTTAGGATGAGCTTTCCTAACTGCTGGGTGTGTCTCATACTAGAACGAAGTTTACAGGATCCTTATCCCTTTTCCCCCTATATTTCTTAGTGGTGGCCTAGCCATCACATCTTTTGGCTGCAGTCCTACTTCCGTACCTAGCGTAGGTTAGGATGGGGACCGGCTAAGCTCTCTGCCGTCTGGAAATAACGTGCCAGCCGGCAGAGACCTTTTTCTTCTACGGAGTGAACCCCAGACCTCCCTTGGTCTTTCTTCCATGTCTGCTGGTAGAGCGCGGCAGGCTATGGATAGATAGGAATCCTGAATGTTACATTCTCCCCCTCCATATGTTCACTCTTTCTGGATGGTAGGTTGTAGGACAATGCCGCCGTATAACCTTACATCCATACTGTTTCTCTTGCTACTGTTTTGTACCCCTAGCCCGGCTGCCGGCTTTAACGGCCGGCAGCCGGATAGGTGGAGGTTCTCTGGTTCTTAGTCACTGCCGGCCGGAATGGGTATCACTACCTTCGCCTGCCGGCAGTAGAAACACATACTGAGATCTGACTGCCACTATGATTAGCGGCCGGCAGCCGGGTGCTAGTGTTTTTAGTAGCCGGCTGGCACACATTTCCGAACCAGTGAATTGCAGCCTATTATTTAAAGGTAGTATACCTTTGATCTATACAGGGGTAAATTTCGGCCGGCGCGTGCCAGCCGGCACGACAGCATGCGATGTACAGTAGTTAGTATATTTGTGGTGTAGTACACACTGCATTAATAAAACTACAGTACAGAGTTTGTTGTGATATTAAAGTTCTTCAAACATACTTAATGCTATCTTGTAAAACCTTTTGTTGAGACCAAACAATATATAGAAAGTAAGTTCTTTCTGTATTCATTCTAACCCGTATATTAAAACTTTATTTTAAGGTATGAGCTACACCTTAACTTTCCACCTAGGAAATATATAAGGTATTCTAGAATTAAAATTAAGCTTAGTTTTAATGTATTGAGAGGTTACAGCAATTGGCTGGGCAGGAAATACAAGTATGTGTCTTTCCTTCTTTCCTTTCTAGCTTTACTCTATAAGCTACATGTATTGATAATAAGTGAAAAGTCTTCACTTGATACTCATGGATTTTCTTCTCTTTACAGGAGGACCATCCGAAGTGCGGGAGTATGTACTGCAATGTCCGCAGCAAGAACTTCTGCGGACATGAGTTATGCAGGAGGCACACAGCATGCGCAGCCTCCAAAGGTGATCTTCATTATTGGGACCCTCAGGTATGTACCATATCTTTTAACCTGATTACCGAAGCATTTGACATCCCTAACTTGGCGGAGTCAAGGGATGCTGCTAGGGAAAAGTTGCAAACCTGGGTAGTGGTTTCCCGAAAAACTCTTCAGGCCCCTACCTTCTAAACGAGAAGATGAGGGCCTACCTTTTCCCTAAGGCATTGGCTGATGCAGTCATTCCTCAGCCTCAAGAGGAGATACCAACTGTCCAGAATCCGGTAGATTCCGAAGTCTCGGCCACCCTTCAAGACATCCAATTGGATGAGAGGATGTCAGAAGTGTCGGATTACACAGAGAAGGACCTTCTGGGAGAAGGTCAAGAGGAGGAGCTGACCCCGGCTCCAGAAATAGACGAGGAGGAAATCGACGAGGTGTTGGTTACATCGGTTCCAGCCCCGGAATCTGTTCCCTCCACATCGTCTGCAATCCCAGGTGATCTGGGAAGGACTCTTTCTTCTATTGTTGAGATGATTCAACAAATACAGAATAAGAATGATGAAAAAGAAGCTGCAATGAAACTAGAGATACATAGACTTGCAGCATCACGTGAGCCCCAGAAGCGACTCAGCGTGAAGGACCTTCCTGTGTGCTCGGATAAAAATCCTTGGAGGTATGCCGAACACATGCCAATGACAACCGGGAAGATTTTTATATCGGAGAAGTTGGGCTCCATTCCCCTTGAAGATGTGGAATTTTGGCCCAACAAAGACTCTTACCCGGACTGCTATGTCGATCTTAGGAAGGAGCCAGCCTCAAAGGAGGAGACAGAGCCAAAGGGGGTCATAGTCCTGGACCATAATAAAGATCAGGCGTTACTAGCGAGCTCGATGAAAGAGAGGGGCTTCACGAACTCAAAGGTACCAGCCTTGAGTAAGAAGCTTCTCTCCTTTGTGGCGTCTCCAACCAGAGCCTTTCCCTTCATGGATAAGGGATATAAGGCAGCATTGAAGGCGGCGAAGGCAGGGAAACCATGCCCATCCTTGGAAGAATGCAAGCTGTTATCCCTGACCTTACCCTGTGTCCAAAAAGACTGGAAGTACTTCCACCTTACCTTCTCAGTCGGGAAGCTGGAAGCTGATATTGACGAACATCAGTTTGGTGAGGAACTTCCAAAGCTGTCGGAGCTTCTCTTGCGCAGAGAGCAAGAGACGAAAGAAAGACTTGCAGTATCGATGTCGTTGCAAACGACATTAGAAACAATGGCAAGTGACCCCAAGAACCAGGATATATTCATGGTAGTGGCCAAAACCCATCTGGCCACAGTTACGAAGGATCTCTATGGCTTTATTAAAGCTAGGAGAGCCTGTAGAGAGTTCATGTTCAAGGCGAACATGAACTAGGTGAGCCAAGAACCGAGGAAGCTGATATCCTCTTGCATCTGGGGTAAGGACCTCTTAGCCAACGAAGTGGTTAAAGAGGTAGTAGATAAGGCCGCCACGGAGAATAGGAACCTTCTCCAAATGTTGGGCTTAAATCTTAAGAGAAAGTCTTCTCCGGATGAGGGTCCCCAACCCAAGAAGAAGACAAAAAGGCCTACGCTATTTTCTCGGCTGGCTAAGCCCTACCAACAACAACAACAGCTACTTCCTGCGACCCCGGTGCATCAGATGGTGGCACAACCTTCAACCACGTACCAGCTGGTACCTCAACAAGTGGCGAGAGAGTCGCCGATTTTTAACCAAACTTTTGAAAGGCAGACTTCTTCCTTTTGCTCAAAGGCTAGAGGAACAGCCAGAGGTTCTTCTAGACGCCCTTTAAGGGGAAGGGGATTCAGATGAGGACCCGGTCAAGGATGCAAAGCCTCAGGTCCACAACAGCAGAAGTGAGATGCTTCCAGTAGGAGGGAGACACATCTATTTAGGGATCGTTGGACCTTCGATCCTTGGGCCCACAGCCTAATAAAGAATGGACTAGGTTAGAGCTGGAGCAGTCCTCCACCTCATTTTCCTCAGTTCTTCCAACACTCTACCCCCGTTCTGGAAGAATATGTCCGAGAACTCTTAGATAAAAGAGTAATCCGAAAAGTTAAGTCCATCAAATTCCAAGGAAGTCTATTTTGTGTTTCAAAGAAGGACTCAGAAAAACTCAGAGTCATACTGGACTTGCCGCCACTCAACAAGTTCATAGTGAACTACAAGTTCAGGATGCTCACACTTCAACACATAAGGACACTACTGCAAAAAAAGGGCATATACCGTCTCTATAGACTTGTCTGACGGTTATTGGCACGTTCTAATTAATTCTCACCTCTACTTCTACCTAGGCTTCAAGTTACAAAGAAGACTTTACGCCCTCAGAGCCATGCCATTCGGGCTAAACATAGCTCCGAGGATTTTCATGAAGCTTGCGAATGCAGCTGTCCTTCATTTACGCCTAAAAGGGATCCAAGTAGTGGCCTACTTGGACGACTGGCTGGTGTGGGTAGTATCCAGGACAGAATGCATGCAAGCCTCAAAGATAGTGATCCAGTTCCTAGAACATCTGGGATTCAAGATCAACATTAAAAAGTCTCGACTATCTCCTGCTCATAAATTTCAGTAGTTGGGAATCCACTGGAATTTGGAGTCACGTCGACTTTCCATTCCTGGTAAGAAGAGGAAAGAAATAGCAGGCTTTGTCAAGACACTTAAAATCCAAACAGATATCTAGACGCAAACAAGAAACAGTGCTGGGCTCTCTACAGTTTGCTTCGATAACAAATCCAGTGCTAAGAGCATAGCTAAAGGATGCAACAGGAGTTTGGAGAAAATACACATCAAACACGTGAAGAGATCTAATGAGACCACTACCGACTCGACTGCAAACGTTTCTTAAGCTGTAGTCCAAAGCCAAGCAACTGAAGAAATCAATACTTTTTCAACTTCCTCCCCCGTCAGTTACTATCCACACAGACGCTTCAAAGGAAGGCTGGGGAGGCCACTCTCACCAGAAGAGAGTTTAAGGAACTTGGTCCAATCCTTTCAAGTCATTTCACATCAACTTTCTAGAAGCCATGGCAGTACTGCTGACACTAAAGAAAGTATCTCCTCTCCCCTCGTCCCACATGCCTGAGATGCCTGAATCGACAAGGGACGAAGTCGCCTCAAATCAACCAACTGATGTTGGCCATATTCTGTTTAGCGGAAAGAAGGAAATGGCACCTGTCAGCAGTTCACATTCAAGGGTTCCGCAACGTGACAGCGGAAGCTCTATCCAGGTTTACACCAATAGAGTCAGAAGGGTCCCTAGACGCAGGATCGTTCTCCTTCATCTTCAGCCAAGTCCCGGAACTGCAGATACACCTCTTTGCGAAGAAACACAACAAAAAAATACACCGTTATGTGTCCCCATACGAGGATCCGCTAGCGGAGGCAGTGAACGATATGTCCCTAGACTGGAACAGATAGTCCAGGATTTACATGTTCCCTCCGCACAACCTCCTTTTGAAGGTCCTCAACAAACTGAGATCCTTCAAAGGGAAAGCGGCAATAGTGACCCACAAGTGGAGAAACAGTGTGTGTGTGGTTCCCTCTGGCATTAGAACTAAGACTGAAGTTTGTACCGCTTCCGGATCCAACCCTGTCTCAGCGAGTACAGAAGTCGACTGTCTTCGCTTCATCACAGAAAACCCGGAACCTGCATCTCATGATTTTCTCTCCTTAGTGATGAGAAAAAGATTAGGGGTATCAAGACACAGTATAGACTTTTTGGAGGAAACCAGAAGACAATATGAGGCATTATGGAAGAAACTGGTGTCCTTTGTCAAGGTGAAGAAACCAAAAGAAATCTCGAGATATCTCTGTTTATCATTCTTCATTCACCTTCATGAGCAGGGTTTAGCAGCCAACACAATATCAATGTGTAAGTCTGCCTTGACAAGACCGATACTATATGCCTTTCAGGTCGACATTTCTAACGACGTTCTTAATGAATTCTGAAGGCCCGTGCTAAGCTTAATCCTTCAGTGCCCCCAGGACCCATTTCAAGGTCACTGGATAAGATTCTTCATTTTGCCTAAATAATGAACAATGAGGAGTGTGCTTAGAAGGATTTGGCTCAAAAAGTCATATTTCTGTTTGCACTCGCTTTGGTGGCCAGAGTTAGTGAAATAGTGGCTCTCTCTAAAGAGGAAAGCCACGTCCAGTTCTTGGAGGGAGAACTGAATCTATTTCCAGACCCAACGTTTCTTACCAATAACGAGCTACCCACCAACAGGTGGGGTCCCTAGAGAATCTGCCCTCTGAAGGAAGATGCATCTCTATGTCCAGTGGAGTTCCTAATGGTCTATCTTCATAGAACTTTAGACTTCAAGGGAGGGCAGCTGTTCAGAGGAGAAACCTCGGGTTCAAATTTATTTCTGAAATAACTAACGGCGAAACTCACCATTTTATTCGCAGAGAGGATCCAGACAGTACACTCGTAAGTCATGATTCGAGGAAAGTTGCCTCTTCCATAAATTTCTTAATTATATGGACTTCGAACATCTTCGTTCGTACACCGGCTGCTAGTCATCCAAGGTGTTCTTTATGCACTATGCGAAGCAAATGGAGCAACTCAAGAGGTCTGTGGTAGCAGCAGGTAGAATTCTTAAACCTACTGTTTAAATGTGCGAGGAACAGTGAAATTAATTTGGGACTATTAATTAAGGTGGGTGTGTAGTCAGAGACTGTTACTACACACTGAGTAATAGGCCACAAATGTGTCCTTACGAACTGTCCCATTGACTTTGGTAAACTAAGCATAATACGGACACATGTGCCAAGTGTTTTTTACGCTAGTGTGAATAAACAGTATATAGACTGTATCAACATTATTAATAATTCGATGGAAGTGGCATCAATGTTTCCTTTCTTAGACGAAACAATATTTTCTGTTTACTGTTTTCTTTATGCTTTTATAGATATCATCCACATTTTATAAATTTTATAAATGTTGACCGTTCTATATGTTTATTAATTTTCAATAAACTAGTTCATAGTGAACTTTGCGTCTTATTTGCCCACACTCATTTATTAGAAATATACTGAGCATCAAGTTTAAAATATGGATAATTTAAACATGGAATGTCTTTTAAGATTGTTCCTCACTTCAAGTATACATTCACTCCCTTTAACCCTTCCTTAGGAATGATTAATGCTTTACCCTATGGGGTGATGGTGGAAAGGCAAAATTTGTTCCTATATGGATACAACTGTTGTCCGATGCTTTAATAAGAGTAAACACACTGGGGGAGATGTCAGTAATTCATACTGACATTGGTGACTCTTATACAAACTTTGCTTTATAATGTATAGGGGGAGACCACTATACAGGCTTGTCATTTTGTCATCCATATGCAATATGTACTCCTCGACACTTTTCCAGAGTCTAGTTTGACTCTTCCCTGTAGGGGGCAGGAACCACTAACATAGTTCATGCTTAGATGCAATGATGTATGATGGTAACATCATAGGGTTTTAGGTCTAGACGGAGCAGGAAAATACTTTCTTGAGGACATGGCACCGGTTGAGAATCCACAGATACAGTAATGCTCTGGTAAACTTCCATCAGGACGACATGGCCTGAGCCAAAAAAAAAAAATTATTTTGAGCGAAGCGAAAAATCAATTTTTGGGTAAGGTAGCCAA
>NC_090729.1:51774221-51781721 GCF_036898095.1 Palaemon carinicauda
CCCTTAGGCTAAGATAAGTTTCCTGGCTGCGGGTGATCCGTCACTAAAGCAAGGTTGGTAGGACCCTCTTTGTCCCTTCCCCCTCTATCTCCGTAATCTCCTAGCCATTACAGTACTGTACGTCGTTCTACATCTGGACCTAGTATAGGTTAGGATCTGGAATTGACTCAGCCCCTTGCCGGCCGGAAGACCTGCCAGCCGGCAAGGGTCTTATATTTTGAGTGCTGCCCGGACCTCCCTTGGTCCCTCATCCATGCCTGCCTGTAGAGCCAGACGGCATTAGTCAGGAAGCCTGAATTAGATTCTCCCCTTCCTTATATGCACTCTTTCGGATTGTCGGGCTTGGAGGTAGTGTACACTCTTATCCTGGCATCCATTCTATTTTTCTTCTAGTGCTGTACCCGACCCGGGCAGGTGTAGTCCTCTGGTTCTTTTGCTGCCGGCTGGCATCGGTCCTGTACCTTTGCCGGCCGGCTAATGTCAGCCCTTGTCTGCCGGTCACCAAGAGTGTAACCGGCAGCTAGGTAATACCTTGTGTAGTTGCCGGCTGGCAGCCGTTGCCGGCCGACATTGGTTGTTGCCGGCCGGCACATTCATTTGAAAGAGAGTTCTGTCGCCTTATAGCTGTTAAGTAGTATACTTTAAAGCTAGTTGTGGTGTGTGCCGGCCGGCAGGTGCCGGCCGGCACATATCCTCCTATACTGTACTAGTATTCTTCAGTATAACATATACAGTAAGAAGAAAACTATAGTATAGGTTTTGGTACAGCACTGTGTGTTCTAACACTTTTGTGTTTTCTTGCACAGTCCTTTGCTGTTGCCCTACAGATAGGAAAGTGAGTTCTTTCCTGTCTATTATCCAGGATTTTAAAATCATTGCTTAGGTTTGAGCTCCACCTGTTTCCTCTGGAAACTTTGCATTGGTTACTCTAGAAGAGATTAACCATTTGATTTTATTATCTGGAAGGCTGCAACATTGGGTTTTGAGGGAAACACAAGTGTGTGTCTTTCCTTTCTGAATTGTTATGCTATACAATGCATATCCAGTGATACATAGTTCACTTGATACTCATGGAAATTTCTTCTCTTTACAGAAGGACCCTCCAAAGTGCGGAAGTGTTTTCTGCAACGTCCGCAGCAAGAACCTCTGCGGACATGAGTTTTGTAGGAGACACGCAGCATGCGCTGTCTCCAAGGATGATCTCCGGTATTGGGACCCTCAGGTATGTACTGTGTGCACTAACCTGATTACTGAGGCCTTTGATTCCCCTAGGACGGTGGAATCAAGGGATATAGCAAGGGGAAAGCTTCGTACCTGGGTAAGGGGCTTCCAAAAGAACACCTCTGGCCCTTATCTTCCAAGTGAGAAGATGAGGGCGTATCTTTTCCCTAAGGCATCAGCTGATGCAGTGATTCCCCAGCCTCGAGAGGAGATCCCCCAAGTTCAGATCCAGGTGGATGCTGAAGTCGCGGTCGCGATGCAAGACATCCAGTTAGATGACAGGATGTCTGATGTGGACGAGCGTCTGGAGGAAGACCTCCTGGCAGAAGCCCAGGATGAAGTTCAAGCCCCAGACGTTGTAGAGGAAGAGGTCGACGAGGTGTCGGCTACTCCGGTTCAGATTCCGGAGCCTATTCCCTCAACATCGGCCGGTCTCCCAGTAGAGCTGGGACAGGCCCTCTCTTCTATTGTTGGAATGAACCAACAAATGCAGAAGGAGAATCAGGAGAAGGCGGCTGCAATGAAGCTGCGGATGCAGTGCCTTGCAGAATCACATGGGCCCCAGAAAAAGCTCAATGTGAAAGACCTTCCCTTGTGCTCAGATGCTAACCCATGGAGGTATGCTGAGCACATGCCGATGACGACTGGAAAGATCGTCATCTCGGATAAGCTGGGCTCAGTTCCCCTGGAGGAGGTGGAATTCTGGCCCAGCAAGGCATCATATCCGGACTGTTATGTCCGGCTGATGAAGGAACCAGCTTCAAAGGAGGAGACAGAGCCGAAGGAGGTCATAGTGATGAACCACGCTAAGGCTCAAGCTCTACTTTCATCCTCGATGAAAGAGATGGGCTTCTCTAACTCAAAGGTAGCTGCATTGAGCAAGAAGCTCCCTTCCCTTGTGTCCTCGTCTGCTAGAGCCTTCCCCTTTTTACAGAAAGGGTTTGCGGCTGTACTAAAAGCAGTCGAGGCCGGCAAGTCTTGCCCCTCCCTGGAGGAGTGTAAACCCTTGTCGCTGGCCCTGCCTATGGACCACAAAGACTAGAAGGACGTCCGTCTTACGTTCTCAGTTGGAAAGTTGGAGGCTGATATTGCCGGACGTCAGTTCGGCGAGGACCTCCCTAAGCTGTCTGACTTTCTTTTGCGAAGAGAGTTCGAGACAAAAGAAAGACTGGCTGCCTCAATGTCTCTTCAGACTACTCTTGAGACGATGGCAAGTGACCCCAAGGTCCATGAAATGTTCATGGTGGTGGCCAAGACTCATCTGGCCACAGTGACGAAGGACCTTTATGGCTTCGTCAAGGAAAGGAGAGCTTGTAGGGAGTTCGTGTTCACCTCGGCTACGGTGAGGCACGAGCCAAGGAAATTAATCTCTTCCAACATTTGGGGAAATAACTTTTCCCTACCGACTTGGTCAAAGAAGTTGTTGATAAGGCCGCCTTGGAGAATAGAAACCTTCTCCAGAAGTGGGGCCTGGCTATCAAAAGAAAGTCTTCCTCGGATGAGGGTCCTCAACCAAAGAGGAAGACTATGAGGACTAGGCTACCGTCTCGGCCAGCCAAGCCTCTTAGACAGCAACAGCAACTGCAATTGCCATTGCCTCCAGTGGCCCAGATCGTGGCACAAACCCCGACCACTTTTCAGTGGGTACCCCCGGCCGTGTCGACACAGTCCACGGCATTCGCCCCAGCGTTCTAAGGGCAGTCTACTTCCTTTCAAGCAAAGCCTAGAGGAGCAGCCAGAGGCTCGTCTAGGCGCCCCTCAAAGGGAAGGGGATTCAGGGGTGGTCGTGGTCAGGGAGGCAAAACCTCAGGACGGCAGTCCAAGTGAGATGATACTGGTAGGAGGGAGACTTCTGAAGTGTCGGGATCGGTGGACCTTCGATCCCTGGGCCCACATCCTACTCAAGAATGGACTGGGCTGGATCTGGTACAGCATTCCACCCCCTTGCCTTCGGTTTTTCCAACACTCCACCCCCGTTCTGGAGGAGTACGTTCAAGAACTGTTGGAGAAAAAAGGTGATCCGAAGGGTGAAGCCCATCAATTTCTAAGGGAGGCTGTTTTGTGTTCCCAAGAAAGACTCGGAAAAGCTTAGAGTCATTCTGGACTTGTCGCCACTCAACAAGTTCATAGTGAATTGCAAATTCAAAATGCTAACACTGCAACACATAAGGACCTTACTGCCCAAGAGGGCATATTCCGTCTCTATAGACTTGTCAGACGCCTATTGGCACATTCCAATCAGCCGTCGACTCTCCCCCAACCTAGGGTGCAGGCTACAATGAAGACTATACGCCTTCGGAGCCATGCCATTCGGGCTAAACATAGCCCCAAGGATTTTTACGAAGCTTGCGAGCGTAGCTCTCAAACAATTACGCCTAAAGGGAATTCAGGTAGTGGCCTACCTGGACGACTGGTTGGTGTGGGCAGCATCCGAGACAGAATGCTTGCAAGCTTCCAGTCAAGTGATCTAGTTCCTAGAGTACCTAGGCTTCAAGATCAACAGAAAAAAAAAGTCTCTACTTTCTCCATCTCAAAAGTTCCAGTGTGACCTTTTGTCACACCGTTTCTCCATCCCGGCGAAGAAAAGGAAGGAGATAGCGGGTTCTGTCAAGAGACTTCTAGATTCCGAAAGGATATCAAGACGCGAACAGGAGAGGGTACTGGGCTCTCTCCAGTTTGCTTCGGTGACAGACCCAGTGCTAAGAGCACAGCTAAAGGATGCAACCGGAGTTTGGAGAAGTTATGCATCAAACGCGCGAAGAGATCTGAGAAGACCAGTTCCGCTTCGGCTAAGTACTCTTCTCAGGCCTTGGTCCCAAGCCAGACTTCTAAAGAAGTCGGTTCTTCTTCAGCCACCTCCCTCGTCGGTGACGAATCACTCAGACGCCTCGAAGGAGGGATGGGGAGGTCACTCTCATCGGAAAAAAGTCCAGGGGACTTGGTCCAAGCTATTCAAGACCTTTCACATAAACTTTCTAGAAGCTATGGCAGTGCTCCTTACCTTAAGGAAAGTCTCCCCGCGTCACTCGATCCACATAAGGTTGGTGATGGACATGAGGTAGTTGTGAGATGCTTGAATCGACAAGGATCGAGGTCACCACCTCTCAACCAGGTGATGTCGGCCATCTTCCGATTGGCGGAAATGAAGATGTGGTACCTGTCGGCAGTTCACCTTCAAGGAGTCCGCAATGTGACGGCGGACGCACTATCCAGGTTCACACCGATAGAGTCGGAATGGTCCTTAGACGCAGGATCATTCTCCTTCATTATGAATCAAGTCCCAGATCTGTAGATAGACCTCTTTGCGACGAAAGACAACAAGAAGTTGCCCCTGTACGTGTCCCCGTACGAGGACCCCTTAGAGGAAGCAGTGGACGCGATGTCCATCGACTGAAACAGATGGCCCAAGATTTATCTGTTCCCTCCTCATAACCTTCTGTTGAGGGTCCTCAACAAACTGAGATCCTTCAAGGGGGTAGCGGCAATAGTTGCCCACAAGTGGCCGAACAGCGTGTGGTTCCCCATGGCATTGGAACTGTAGCTGAAGTTTGTACCGCTACCAGATCCAGTTCTGACCCAGCGAGTCCAGAAGTCAACTGTCTGCGCTTCTTTACAGAAAACCCGGAACCTGCAGCTCATGATTTTCTCTCCCTAGCGGTGAGAAAGCGTTTCGGGATTTCAAAAACCAGCATAGACTTCCTTGAGGAATATAAGTGCAAATCTACTAGAAGGCAATATGAGTCATCTTGGAGAAAATGGGTGGCCTCTTGTCAAGGCGAAGAATCCGCAGGAGATCTTGACAGACTTCTGCTTATCTTTCTTCATCCACCTCCATGGTCAAGGATTGGCAGCTAACATGATTTCAGTGTGTAAGTCTGCTTTGACAAGACCCATTCTATATGCTTTCCAGGTCGACCTAGGTAACGAGATCTTTAATAAAGTCCCGAAAGCCTGCGCTAGGCTCAGACCTTCAGCACCTCCAAAGCCCATTTCATGGTCTTTAGACAAGTTCTTCATTTCGCTTCTCTGTTGAACAATGAAGAGTGTGCGTTAAAGGATTTGACACAAAAAGTTATTTTCCTATTTGCACTCGCGTCCGGGGCCAGGGTTAGTGAGATTGTAGACCTCTCGAGAGAGGCAGGTCGTGTTCAGTTCCTGGATGGGGGAGAACTGAACCTGTTTCCGGATCCTACGTTTCTCGCCAAGAATGAGTTACCCACCAACAGGTGGGGTCCCTGGAGAATCTGCCCTCTGAAAGAAGATGCATCTCTATGTCCAGTAGAATGCCTAAAGGTCTATCTTCATAGAACTTCAGACTTCAAGGGTGGTCAACTATTCAGGGAGAAACATCAGGCTCAAATTTATCTCTGATTCAATTCAGACCGAAAATCACATAATTTATTCACAGAGCGGATCCTGACAGTACACCCGCAGGTCACGATCCGTGGAAAGTTGCCTCATCCTTAAATTTCTTTAATTGTATGGATTTTGAACATCTCCGTTCATACACTGGCTGGAAGTCTTCCAGAGTGTTCTTTCGCCACTATGCGAAGCAAGTAGAGGAACTAAAGAGATCTGTGGTAGCAGTGGGTCACGGTGTTAACCCTACTGTTTAACTCTGCGAGGAACAGTGGTTTTAATTGGGACGATTAATTCAAGGGTGAGTGTGTAGTTACATACTGTACTACAAACTAAGTGAGGGCACTGTGTTGCCCATGTAGACTGTTCCATTTCCAAAGGTGAACCTAGCATAAGTACAGACATGCGTGCCGAGCGTTTCTAAAGCTAATGTCATTGATTTGTAATACAGACTTTTATGACTTTGATACCTCGGTATCTTAAAAGTGGCATTTAATGTTTTTTCTTTCAGACAAACAAGTTCTGTTTACTATCATACTTATGCTTAAAGTTTTGGGTTATCCTCTTCTTATGTATATATATATATATATATATATATATATATATATATATATATATATATATATATATATATATATATATATATATATATATATATATATATACATATATATATATATATATATATATATATATATATATATATATATATATATATATATATATATATATATATATATATATATATATATATAATTGTGGTTAACCTGTCTATTTATTGCCTGTCAATAAACTGGTTCTTGAGAACCTTGCGTCTCCTTCACCTGTGTCAATTTATTGGTATAATTGAGCATTCATTCTATGTACCTTATCTGGGATAATTCTAATAGAATTGTTCCTTTATGCCAGCTATGTTGCATTGGTTTTCCTCCTATGTGGATATAAAACCTTTGTCCAATACAAGTATTGTGTGGAGAACTAGTCGATATTTCATATATATATATATATATATATATATATATATATATATATATATATATATATATATATATATATATATATATATATATATATATATATATACATATATATATATATATATATATATATATATATATATATATATATATATATATATATATATATATATATATATATATATATATATATATATATATATATATATATAATTGTGGTTAACCTGTCTATTTATTGCCTGTCAATAAACTGGTTCTTGAGAACCTTGCGTCTCCTTCACCTGTGTCAATTTATTGGTATAATTGAGCATTCATTCTATGTACCTTATCTGGGATAATTCTAATAGAATTGTTCCTTTATGCCAGCTATGTTGCATTGGTTTTCCTCCTATGTGGATATAAAACCTTTGTCCAATACAAGTATTGTGTGGAGAACTAGTCGATATTTCATATTGACGCAGTGGTTCTTTACAAACTATGCTTTACTTAATAAAGGGCGAGACCACTATATTAGCTTGCCTGGTATTCATACATAGGTATATGTACTCTTCGAGACTTTTCCAGAGTCTAGTAGGACTCTTCCATGTAGGGGGCAGGAAGCTCTAACATGGTTTATAGTTAGTTGAAAAGATGTATAACAGTAACATCTTAGGTCTCTAGGTCTAGTCGACCGGGAAAAATTACCTCCGGGGAGTACGGCACGTTCTGAGAATCCACAGATACAGTAATGCTCTGGTATACTTCCATCAGGACGACATGGCTTGAGCCCAAACAACGGATTTTGAGCGAAGCGAAAAATCTATTTTTGGGTGAGATGGCCATGTCGTCCTGATGGACCCGCCCTTGCCTTTCTAAGAAAGGGCTGTAGGACCCCTCCCTACATACAGTATCTGTAGCACCTCGTGTATGCTACAAGGAATACAGATGGTGCCAGGATTGGCGC
>NC_090729.1:51786721-51789221 GCF_036898095.1 Palaemon carinicauda
TCCCCTTAAGAAAACTTACTGCTGTACAAAAGATATACAGTACAGTATATTATGATGTCGTTATCTATGTTCTCGAGATCAAGGCATAACCATTGGGGTCGAATATTATTCGTGAGAAGCCTAATGGTGCCTTGGTTTGGGATTTTTTTTTTTTTCTCTTTTTACACAAATGGTAATATAATAAATAATGGATCCAATATTTGCATATGCAATTAAAAGGTTTACTAGCATGGAAATTCATCTCTTGCTCCATCTAATGGTATAAATATCCTCTCTTTTGAAATAGTTTTTTCTTTTTTAACTATTGTTATAAATTACTGGGAATACTATTTACTTTTAGAAAGAACAATATTATAGCATTAATGGATACAACTTTATATATATATATATATATATATATATATATATATATATATATATATATATATATATATATATATATGTATGTATATGTATATATATATATATATATATATATATATATATATATATATATATATATATATATATATATATATATATATATATATATAGAGAGAGATAGATAGATAGATATATATATATATATATATATATATATATATATATATATATATATATATATATATAATATATATATATATATATATATATATATGTATATATAAATATATATATATATATATATATATATATATATATATATATATATATATATATATATATATATATATATGTATATATATATATATATATATATATATATATATATATATATATATATATATATATATATATATATATATATATATATATATATATGTATATATATATATATATATATATATATATATATATATATATATATATATAGATAGATATATATATATATATATATATATATATATATATATATATATATGTATATATATATATATATATATATATATATATGTATATATAAATATATATATATATATATATATATATATATATATATATATATATATATATATATATATATATATATATGTATGTATATATATATATATATATATATATATATATATATATATATATATATATATATATATATATATATATATATATATATATATATATATGTATATATATATATATATATATATATATATATATATATATATATATATATATACTATGTATATATATATATATATATATATATATATATATATATATATATATATATATATATATATATATATATATATATGTATATATATATATATATATATATATATATATATATATATATATATATATATATATATATATATATATATATATATATACATATCTGCATATATGTATATATATCATAGACTCCTTTAAGGAAGGACTGGAACGTCAGGACCTCGTGGTTCTTAACTTGAGTCTGAGAGACTTCATGCCTGATTATTTTTTTAAATTGACATATGTTATGTATTTTCAAATTTGAAGATCATTTTGCTCCCACAACTTTTCCCGTTTTTATCTCTTTTTCTATGCAAATCCCATTTTCTGTTCAAATCTCACTGACTAATGTGTTTTGTTTCTGTTTTTGTTATAGAAACGGTCCAGCTGGTGATCTCACAATATGCCACGTCACTGTAGCTGCATTGGTTGTAAAGGGAACTATGATAGTACACCTAATGTAAAAGTCATATCCTTCCCAAAAGATCCTGAGGAGAGGGAGAGATGGATATTGGCAATGCCGAATGAGAAAGAAAGCTTGAGACCCTTGAAGGAGATATATATTTGTGAGACACATTTCAATTGTGAATGGGTGTCAGTTAAGGGTGGCAAGCGACCCAAAACAACCTCCATCAATATTTCCTGGAATACCAAAATCAGCTTTTAGGCAGGTTACCTCAGCCCCACGCCCAACATCATCTTCTACATCACAATCAAGAGCTAAAAAGGTGCATGCAGCTGCTGAGGCTGCAAACAAAATCCGAGATTTCAATCAATTTCGCGCCAAAATTAGCTCCTATTTTCCTAGTTTTAACGTCATAAAAGACCAGAAAGATCTCTACTTATCAAGAACTGACGCTACTGGACAAACTGTCAAGCAGTTCTTTCATCTACAACAAGTCAACTCAACTTTTGGATTCCTATTCTTGAATAAAGTTGAGAAAGATGGCATTGAGGTGCCTAAACGACTTTTTCCTTTGCAAAAGAACAGCTTGCTCTCAAAATGGTCCCAGATTAGATCCATTACTGAACAGGTAAACACCTATGAGTACACAAGCCAGGAAAGTCTTCAGTACATAATAAGCCAACTCTGCAAAGTGACTGAGTCACACGAGCTTCCTCATTTAACCTTTATTCTCTCACAGCTGCGGCTTGTGTTCAAACCTCCTGATAGTCGTCGATTTCATACCGACACCCTGATATTCGCAATGCAGCTTCACAACATATCACCCAGTGCATACAAAATGATTCTTCGATCTGGCTTAATCATTCTACCATCAACAAAAAAGATAAAAGAGGTGCTTTC
>NC_090729.1:51794221-51814221 GCF_036898095.1 Palaemon carinicauda
TATTATTAATTGCTAAGCTACAACCCTTTTTGAAAAAGAAGGTTGCTATAAGCCCAGTGGCTCCAACAGGGAAAATATCCTAGTAAGGTAGGAAGACAAGGAAAAACAAGATGTTCTAAGATCAGTAATATTAAAACTAATATATCCTATACCAAAAAAAAGAAATACAAGAGGAAGAGAAATAAGATAGAATAGTATGACCGAGTATACCCCCAAGCAAGAGAACTATAACCCAAGACTATGGAAGACCATGGTACAGAGGCTTTGGCAAAACCCAAGACTAGAGAACAAGGGTTTGATTTTGAAGTGTCCTTCTAGAAGCTGCTTGCCATAGCTAAAGAGTCTCTTCCACTCTTACCAAGAGGAAAGTTGACACCCAACAATTCCAGTGCAATAACCCGTTGGGTGAAATAGAATTGTTTGGTAATCTCAATGTTGTCAGGTGTATTAGAAGAAGGATAATATGCAATGAATAGGTCTGACTATTCGGTGTGTAGGCAAAGAGAAAATGACCCGTAACAAGAGAGAAGAATTCAATGTAGTACTGTCTGGCCAGTCAGAGGACCCATAACTCTTGCGGTAATATCGCAATGGGTGGCTGGTGCCCTGGCCAACATACTACTTAATATTTAGATTATAACGAATAATAATTGTTGAAGAATAGTGTGTAAATAAGTAAGTTAAATAATTTTCAAAAAGTTTAGAAAAGTAAAAAAAAAAAAAAAAAGGCATTTTGTAACTACTCCTACTATTGAGTTTGCTCACCTGAGGCAATATATTTTTATACTGAAGCAAGTACAGTTTCGAAACCTCCCTTCATGACACTGATGCATATATAAATCTCTTCTTATACCCATTTTAACAAAAATTGTTATATCGCAAGTTCTTACGATAAGTCTATCAGCATTCGAAAAGTAATAACTTCTTTCCACCAGAGATTGTCATTAACATACACTGTGACGATTAGGATTTTTTTTTAATGCAGGTGTTGCGGAAGTATTGAAACATTTAGAGTATTTCACTTTCTTGTGACAGTTGTATTCTCCTGTCAGTCTTGCTTCGTTAACTTTGTCCCTAAATTTAATCTCTGCTTTGCGAGGTTCCATTTTCATTTTTATAGTGTTGTTTTATGTTCTTTTTTGGCTTTCCATATATATTCCTACGAAAAAAAAAATCTGTTCTAGCCTTCCAAACACTTATAAACAAGTATTATTCAAAGTTGAATTTATAACCAAGGAAAACCAGATCATAGATGAAAATACATAAATACAATCACCTGCGACCGCGGGGGCATAAAAACAATTAGAATAGCGCCAAAATTATCCCTGCATGTCGTAAGAGGCGACTAAAAGGAACGGGACGGGCGGTCTGGGGCTTGGAACCCCCTCTCCTGTATATAATCCTGAGAGACGTCAAAAAAGTGATGGAGCTGGGGGATAGTGACTCCCCTTACTCTAGTTTTGGGGTGTTTGAATGGGCGTGAATGTAGTACGATAGAGAGTGAAAAAATGTGATATTGGAAATATGTTTAGGAATAGAAGGATGGATGTATTGGCCTTGTGTGAGACAAAGATGAAACGAAAGGGTGAAGTGATGTTTGGTGAAATGTCTGGTAGAGTGTCTGGGATTGAAAGGGGAAGATCAAGAGAGGGTGTGGCTTTATTGCTGAGTGAATGGATGACAGGTAAAGTAGTGGAATGGAAGGAGATATCATCTAGGTTAATGTGGTTATGGGTTAGGTTAGGTAGGGAATGTCGGGCGTTTGTCAGTGCGTATGGGCCAAGTAGTGAGAAAAGTGAAGAAGAGTGGAATGAGTTCAGGAATGAATTAACTAGGTGTGTAGAAGGACTGGGTAGAAGGAATTATGTAGTTGTCATGGGTGACTTAAATGCTAGAGTGGGCGCTGGAGAGGTAGAAGGTGTCATTGGGAAGTATGGCGTACCAGGTGAAAATGAGAGGTGAGATACTGGTAGATACGTGTGTTGAAAAAGAGATGGTAATAAGTGCTAGCTTTTTCAGAAAAAAAAGATAAAAACAAGTATACATGGGTTAGAGTGGCAAATGGAAGAGTAGTAGAAAGGGCATTAATGGATTATGTGTCGATAACTGAAAGCATATTTGGAAAATTGAAAGACGTGCATATGTTTACAGGTATGGCTAACGGTATCTTTGATCATTTTTTGGTGGAAGGAAAAGTAGTTGTAGCAATAGAGTGGGGGAATAGAATAGGTGGATGTAAAAGGGAGCTAGTGAGGTTTGAAGAGCTAATAAAACCGGGGGTAAAAGATATACAGTATATCAGGGAAGGTTGAAAATGGCATATGACGAAGTGCAAGTAAGAGAAACTGGTAATTTAGAGGAGTGGAAGTCAGTAAAAGAAAAATTTTGTTGGGATTGCAAGTGATGTGTGTAGCAAGAAAGTTGTTGGAGGCTGCATGAGGAAGGGCAGTGAATGGTGGAATGAAGGAGTGAAGGTAAAAGTGGAAGAGAAAAGGTGTTTTTGAAGAATAGCTGCAGAGTAATAGTATAGAGAAGTATGAAAAATATAGAGAGAAAAAGGTGGAAGTAGAGCGCAAGGCACGTGAGCCAAAAGGGCAGCTGACTTGAGATGGGGTCAGGGATTGGTTCAGTCATATGAAGAGAACAAGATGTTTTGGAAAGAAGTAAAGAGAGAAAGGAAGGCTGGCTCAAGAATTGAAGAGACAGTGAAAGATGGAAATGGAAGGTTATTAAAAGGAGAGGAGGCAAGGAAAAGGTGGGCGGAATATTTTGAAAGTTTACTGAATGTTGAGGATAATAGGGAGGCAGATATAATTGCTGTTGCAGGTGTTGAGGTGCCGGTGATGGGAGATGAGAATGACAAAGAGATTAAAATAGAGGAAGTGAGGAGAGTACTAGATGAAACGAGAGTAGGAAAAGCCTCTGGTATGGATGGATGGTGTGAGAGCTGAGATGTTGAAGGAAGGGGGTATGACTGTATTTGAATGGTTTGTGAGATTATTTAATATGTGTTTTTGTGTTGTCAATGGTACCGGTAGATTGGGTTTGTGCATGTATCGTACCACTATATAAGGGTAAGGGAGATGTGCATGAGTGTTGCAATTCAAGAGGTATTAGTTTGTTGAGTGTAGTTGGAAAAGTATATGGTAGAGTAATGATTAATAGAATTAAGGATATAACAGAAAATACAATCTTAGAAGTACAGGGTGGTTTTAGAAGAGGTAGGGGTTGTATGAATCAGATTTTTACAGTTAGGCAGATATCCGAGAAATATTTAGCAAAAGGTAAGGAGATGCATGTTGCGTTTATGGATGTGGAGAAAGCATATGATAGAGCTGATATGGAAGCAATGTGGAATTTTATGAGGCTATATGGAGTTCATGGAAGGTTGTTGCAACCAATGAAAAGTTTCTACAAAGGTAGTAAAGTATGTGTTAGAATAGGAAATGAAGTGAGTGATTGGTTTCCGGTGAGAGTGGGGCTGAGACAAGGATGTGTGATGTCGCCGTGGTTGTTTAACTTATATGTTGATGGAGTGGTGAGAGAGGTGAATGCTCGAATGCTTGGACGAGGATTAAAACCGGTAGACGAGAATGACCATGAATGGGAGGTAAATCAGTTGTTGTTTGCGGATGATACTGTACTGGTTGCAGACATAGAAGAGAAGCTTGACCGACTAGTGACAAAAATTTGGAAGGGCTTGTGAGAGAAGGAAGTTGAGAGTTAATATGGGTAAGAGTAAGGTTATGAGATGTACGAGAAGGGAAGGTGGTGCGAGGTTGAATGTCATGTTGAATGGAGAGTTACTTGAGGAGGTGGATCAGTTTAAGTACTTCGGGTCTGTTTTTGCAGCAAATGGTGGAGTGGAAGCAGATGTATGTCAGAGAGTGAATGAAGGTTGCAAAGTGTTAGTGGCAGTTAAGGGAGTAGTAAAAAATAGAGGGTTGGGCATGAGTGTAAAGAGAAATCTATATGATAAAGTGATTGTACCAACCGTGATATATGGATCGGAGTTGTGGGGAATGAAAGTGATGGAGAGACAGAAATTGAATGTGTTTGAGATGAAGTGTTTAAGGAGTATGGCTGGTGTATCTCGAATAGATAGGGTTAGGAACGAAGTGGTGAGGTTGAGAACGGGTGTAAGAAATGAGTTAGCAGCTAGAGTGGATATGAATGTGTTGAGGTGGTTTGGCCATGTTGAGTGAATGGAAAATGGCTGTCTGCTAATGAAGGTGATGCATGCAAGAGTTGATGGGAGAAGTACAAGAGGAAGGCCGAGGATTGGGTGGATGGATGGTGTGAAGAAAGCTCTGGGTGATAGGAGGATAGATGTGAGAGAGGCAAGAGAGCGTGCTAGAAATAGGGATGAATGGCGAGTGATTGTGATGTAGTTCCGGTAGGCCCTCCTGCTTCCTCCGGTGCCTTAGATGACCGTGGAGGTAGCAGCAGTAGGAGATTCAGCATTATGAAGCTTCAACTGTGGTGGATAACGGGGGAGGGTGGGCTGTGGCACCCTAGCAGTCCCTTGTCAGGCTGGGAGGAACGTAGAGAGTAGAGGTCCCCTTTTTGTTTTGTTTCATTTGTTGATGTCGGCTATCCCTCAAAATTGGGGGAAGTGCCTTGGTATATGTATGTATGTACAATCCAATTGACAAGAATGCCGAGAACGCACCCAAACTCAGATAAATCCTGCAATGACGACCCATAAGAAGATACTCGACTTCAGATATAATGATGGAAACTGAAAATATTGAAAAAAAAAAAGTGAGAAAATCACAGTATAATCTGAGTACAGACGACCAGATAACTATACTTAATTATATTTCCGTTGATTAACAAATGGTGATAAGGATAATTAGGGTATCCTTAGTGTATTATCCTCAAAGAGTGAAAGAAAAATCTTACTTTGATACGATACAACAATAGCTAAGGATTCAAATAATTCTCCGACACCTTTTAATCTATTCTAATCTCGAATTTAGTTTAATAAACTTATTCTAACCCTAACATATTCCAAGTAATGGAATTTTTTTGCGATAATAGAGAATAAGATCACGGTTTTATACCTAAATATCTGATGTATTTAAAGAATCATCGCTCATATGGTTCGAAAAGACTATAATCATAATCTTGTATCAGATTTATTTTCTTTTGCACTAAACTTCACAATTTGGATTCTACAAAAGATAGGTTTAAACTTTGTAAAAAACATTACGGACACAATCAAAATCATGGTATGATTTTTTTTATCTAATTGCTTTGAATAAAAACTTATATGTGCTTATACTGATAAAAGAGAGATACAAAAAAAATAAACATGAGGTTGAATCGAAATTGTTCATTAATAGATTTGAGAAACTTCTTTTTTTTATTGATATCATGCATTGACGATTACGTTCTACATATTACTTTGTTATGCAAAACTAATATTTTCACAGTAGAGAGAGAGAGAGAGAGAGAGAGAGAGAGAGAGAGAGAGAGAGAGAGAGAGAGAGAGAGAGAGAGAGAGAGAGAGAAAGAGAGAGAGCTTTCAATGTGTGACCTGCACCCCTTTAATGCTAGTTGTAAATCAATGAAAATTTATGATATTTTATTAAAAAGAAAAATAATGATTAATTTTAAAATGTAGTGACAAGCGTATCAATTATTAGTCATAATATATATCTCTTTATAATTCTAGAAGTTAATTTCCTGATTCTTATGGGATATTGATAAACACTTTTCGTAGTTAATGGTTGAGGAATGGGTGGATGAACATCCAGTTCTTGTTTTTAATCAGAATTTTACAAGTTAATTTTACCGACTTGAATGCTCTCACCTAATATATTCCAAAGCATCAGGAGCAAAAGAGAAACCACCAGTAATATTATTGTTTATGGCACACAGTATTTCTTATCTTAATTCCCTTGATTATTATCTCATCAATACTTCCATTATTTCCATTATGGTAATATACCTCACTCAGCCTGGCTATGCATACTAGGAAGAAAAGACAGCACTAAATTCAGGTGGACTAATACTTTATTGTTTTTTGTCACACTATAATCTCGCATGTATATCGATACAGCTGGTAATGGTTATAACAATAGCTCACAATGCTCAGAGATTAAAATTGATTATGGATAATTATTTCAAAGTTTAAGGACATGGTCATTCATAACCAAATCATATTTTTACTTATTTTTATGTCATCATTTATATATATATATATATATATATATATATATATATATATATATATATATATATATATATATATATATATATATATATATATATACATATATATATATATATATATACATATATATATATATATATATATATATATATATATATATATATATATATATATATATATATATATATATATATATATATATATATATATATATATATATATATATATATATATCTTTCTCACTTTCCAACACAGTCAATATGATTTCGCTGTCAGTATTTTCAACCTGCATATGTTTATCACTATAATCAGATACATAACGTAAGAATTTGCTGATGAAGTTATTCGTATGTAGAGTGTTTATGAAGATAATTGCGTTGTAAATTCTTAAATTTCCGTGAATTATAAAAGCTGTATAACTTATGTATTATGAATTTAATTTTATCCGTAAATAAACAGAACTTTTAAGTAATTTTTCTGGACATTTACCTAGATATAACGTTAAAATTATGCATCACGAGTCTTTTTAAGAACTAAAATGAAAAGCTAGAGAAATATACGACACACCTCTGGGTAAAAGGTCACCTAAACAGTACAAAGAAATGGAAAAGAAAAAGAAGAACTAGGATTCCGAGAATCAATTTGTAATAAGTTGTTACATAGTGGAGAAAAGGAAGTTTGGAGAAAACAGGATACCTATAACGAGAGTAATGTCTTACACAACTCATTTTCAAGGTCTAGTTCCTCTCTCTCTCTCTCTCTCTCTCTCTCTCTCTCTCTCTCTCTCTCTCTCTCTCTCTCTCTCTCTCTCTCTCTCTCTCTCTTTTTCAAGCATTGATCAGGAACCTTCGGTCATACATAACACCCAAAAATCTGTTCTGTCCATCACTTAGCGTTGCTGTCCAGATTGTGAACTTTTGAATATAGTTGTCAATACATAAATTTCAGCCTCGGATATTTGCAATTTCAAGAGTGAGGTGGAACAAAAGAATATCTCGTGACGCAGAGTTTTCTTTGAATAATAAATTCAAATTTCATATTTGGGATATTTGAATCGTGTATATCATGATTTTCTAACTATTTCGCTAAGAAAATAGACACTTTGAAAACACATTATGCCGAAATAATTTCGAAACTTATTCTAATATGCAGAAATTAAAACAAAATATTTAATATCTAGTAACATGTAAAAAAAAAGGCTTCAGTGTCTTCATTTCTGTGATATGGGGTAAAAATAATCAAGAAAAAATAATGAAATAAATTTATTCGAAATTTGCGAAAGTAATTCGCTGTGACCATAAAATACGTTTAAAACCCTGAACAAGGGAAAATTCCAATCGAGAAAATGTAACATAGGCTAGATTTATCAAAGGATAACTACTGCCTTGAGCAGCAATGCGTAGTGACTGTTTAACTAAAGCAAGTGACCCCTACCTGTCCTTACTAATTCCAGTAAGGTCATCTGCTAGGCGTAAGGAGTAAAATCCGAAGAAACATCTTGTCTATTGCCTTAATCAGGTTGCCAGTGACTTCAGGATTTTGAGGAGTTATTTCTTACACACCCATATAACAATTGGCAAACATTGATTTACTAAGATACAACGTCTAGCATAAATAAATATTGTACTCCTCATATCAGAGACGATATTTTAATCGAATGATAAATGGACAAAACAGAAAAAAAAGATAAAATAGGCTACATAGGACGTATAATTCCTTGATTTTCCAATTTTCGAGATAGCAGCATTCTAGTTAAAGATTTTCAAACAATTTCTTCAGTTTGAAGAGACATACATTCGTGATAAGATCAGATTTGAAAAGCAAACTATCTATATTACTCTTTTAGCCCTCACTTCGTTCGTGCTACTATGGTCTCACCAAACAGCTTCAGGCTTCCACAAAGTAACTAAGTGAATGGTATACTTTGTAATTTATTTTCTTTTTTTTTCTTTTTGTTGTATCAAAGACCCTTTTACTATGATCTCGGGCTGCTCTGAAAGTGATATTAAAAGTTTCCTAATTATTAATCCCATTACAATATGAGTTCCTTGATGAAAGCCATTGACATAGATGTTGGCATTGGGACACCGGCAGTTGGGTAAACATTTCATTAATGTCTATTAATAATTTTGAGGATCCTAACTACCTTGTTATTTCACACATTATTATTGTTGATATCGTTACTATTTTTCAGTCACTGGAAAACTTTTGTGAGTCATATTCTCAAGTCATTCCATATTTCTCTCTCTCTCTCTCTCTCTCTCTCTCTCTCTCTCTCTCTCTCTCTCTCTCTCTCTCTCTCTCTCTCTCTCTCTCTCTCTCTCTCTCTCTCTATTCATTCTCAATAATTTACAATTTTGATATACGATATTTTGTAAAAAAAAAAAAAAAAAAAAAAAAAAATACAACATTATTCACATGAAAAAAAATTACTTCGGAGATAAATATTTTACCAGAAATCATATCACTTTTTACAATATCATGGATGATTCTATGTATTAGTGTTTACTAGATGGTTTGTTAGTGTAACAGTCTAATCTTATTGAATCGATGATACCCTTCATTTATCTTTCCTAAACCTCCAATATCTTGAAGGTTCATTGATCTTATAATAGATTCACATTATATTTTCTAAAACAGTCATATCTGAAATATTTTTTTTATTATTTTTAAAAAATCAATGGGGTAGAAGTAAGTATATATGTTTAGTTTGCTTTCACAAAGATATTCAGCTAATGTGTAAACTACAAATAGGCAACCCCACGTAGAAATCTCTTCTATTGAACAGCTGAAGATGAATTAAAAATCCCAGATATTTCGACGTCCAATAAAAGCAGTGTGCCAAAACTGTACTTGCATTGACACGAGACTTTTAAAATCATATGGCATTATCATCATATTTTTACCTAATTTAGAAATCCTCTGTTCCGAAAGGTATAGCGTTGTATATATGATAAGTGAGACTTTACCTTTCGGTTTTAAAATAAAAGAGGCTACAATTTGATAAGAAAACCCTATGACTACAATATTATAAAGAGCATCAAATTAATGGAGCCATATATATTACTGAATGATCCTGGAATCATAGGTCAGAACTTCCAGTTCCTGAAAGTCGAGTACTTGGTTCTCAGCAGTGTCCAGAGCTTTATGTGCGTACTAAGGTCGGTTGTTGTAAAGAAAATGGTATGGTTTGCATTTCTATCCTGAAGTCATTCTGATAAAGAGGATGCAAGGGATTACCATATTTGCAGAGCCACTTTTAAATAAAAGAGAGTATACAGTATATTCTAAATACGAAGAATCAATTATGTCAATTCGCTTACTCAAAAAAAAAAAAAAAAAAATACGTGCTTACTCAACGTTATAAAATGCGCCTAAGCTGTTCGCAGAGTAAACAATCATAATTATTATTCGATCGTGAACCGTCACATTACCTCCCTTTGCTTACAATGCTTAATGGAATTTGTGGCCCCTGAATATAGAATCAACAAGTGAGCAAGTCCTGAACGCGGACATGGTCCTCGTAGAGGACATACCTCCGCCAAGGTGACCTAGAGCGCCATATGTCCTAGAATCATGAATTGATGTGACTTCGACCTTCACATGACCTTGACCTTCACGTGACCTTCAAGTGACCTTGACCTTCACGTGACCTTGACCTTCACATGACCTTGGCTTCAAGTGACCTTGATCTTCAAATGTACTTGACCTTCACGTGACCTTGACCTTCAGGTGACCTTGACCTTCACGTGACCTTGACCTTCACGTGACCTTGACCTTCAAGTGACCTGCTTGACTTTTGACCTTCAAGTGATCTTTGTTCATTTGCCACTGATACTTAATATGACATTGATATAATGCACCAATATGACCTTGACCTTTGACCTTTATAAATTTGAACATCACCCATGGGTTGCGCCTGGACTAGGACTTCCCTGTTGGCTTATGCAAAAGTCAGTGCTTTATTTCTGTCTCTTGATATGGCCACTTATGTCATAGTGACACCAGTGACCCCTGTGACCTTGACCTTGGGGTGACCTTGACCAAAATTTAATCAGTTCTTCCATACACATTGGGGAACTACTTGGCCAAGTTTGAAGTGATTCCGTGTAGAAATGTGGCCTCTACGTTGTCCACAGACAGACAGACAAACAGAGAAACAAACAAACAAACAAACAAACAAACAAACCGAACCGAAAACATAACCTCCTGGCGGAGGTAATAAAGATCCGAAAAGGAAATACAATATTATGTTCTGAACATACAGACTCTCTCTCTCTCTCTCTCTCTCTCTCTCTCTCTCTCTCTCTCCTCAGCTCCTCACTTCCGGAGGAGGTGCACACTCGCCCTCTCTAGTCTGTGATATAGGGAAGACACTCCGACCGGGAATAGGTCTTGGCATGTACTAGACGGAAATGCAACGGTTGTTGTAAAGAAAATGGTATGGTCTGCCATTCTATCCCGAAGTCTTTCATGACAAAGAGGATGCATGGGATTACCATATTTCCAAAGCCACTTTTAAATAAAAGAGATTATACTGTATATGCTAAATACGAAGAATCAATTATGTCGATTCGCTTACCCAAAAAGAAAAAAAAAAACGTGCTTTCTCAACGTTATGAAAAGCGCCTAAGCTTTGTGCAAAGTAAACAATCATAATTATTGTTCGATCGTGAACCGTCACGTTAACTCCCTTTGCTTACAAGGCTTAATGCAATTTGTGGCCCCTGAATATAGAATCAATAAAGATCCAAAAAGGATATACAATATTATGTTCTGAACATACAGACTCTCTCTCTCTCTCTCTCTCTCTCTCTCTCTCTCTCTCTCTCTCTCTCTCTCTCTCAATAACGGATATCAGAACAGGAAGGAAGCATGGGAGAATCCATATTATTACCAATATTAAATAATGGAGATGAAACACAAACCATAATAGTAATGAATGCACAGGGTTTAGTCACGAGTAACTCTAAAAGGAAAATAGAGTTCCTAAAAGAACTAACCCAAATTGAAAAAATAGATATATTAGATATAAGTGAAACATGGTATTCCCAAGAGACTGGCAGTGATGACCAGATAAAAGGTTTCCAAACTTATAGATAAGACAGAAAAAATAGGAATCAAGGGGGAACCGCAATATATGGAAGAGACGCAAATCAAGGAAAAGTTTGTGAAAAATACAGCAACACAGAATGTGAATTGATTGCGGTAGAACTTGAATTTGAGAAACTTTTGAATATTTTAGTTTACAGACTCCCAAATACTAAGGAGTTTGACATAATAACAGAAAAAATAGGTGATATATGTAGAAACTATAAAGACTGGAATATACTCCTATCCGGAGATTTTAACTTTCCTTTCGTGGATTGGAAAGAACGGATAGAAGAAAGTGGTTGTATGTATACATATAAAAAAGAGAGTAATAGTAGCGCAGAAGATAAGAGGCAATTTGAAAAGCTTCAAGATATGCTATTAGAACATAATATGCAACAAATAAACCACATTCCAACAAGAAAGGAAAATGTCCTAGATCTAATATTTGTGAATGAGGTGAATTATGTTAAAGAAATAATAGTGTATAACACGGGAAATTCAGACCACAATGTCATAGAATTGATAGTTCATTCCAAAGCAAGTGATCGCAGAATTAATAAAAGCACAAAACTTTAGGAAGGATATGGAAAACATAATTTTTACAGTAAGAATATAAAATGGTCAGAAATAAATGAAGAACTGAATAAAGAATGGAAAAATTTATTTGTAAGTGATAATAAACAGGTAAATACGGACATACTGTACAAAATACTGGAGAAAATTGTTGAAAAATATGTACCGAAAAAAAAAAAAAAAACAATAAACAAAAGACGTGCATACCAAGAGACAGAAGGATCTTATTTCAGAAAATTAGAAAGTGAAAGAAAAATCTTGCAAAAGAAAAAATGTGTGAAAAAGGAGGGAAAAAAATGAAAGATAAAAAATGCAGAACAAAAGATTATACAGTCGAAAGAAAATGAAAAAAGGGACTTAGAAGAAAGGACACTTCAAAATATAGAAAGAAACCCCAAAGTACTTTACTCCTATGCAAAAAGGATGAATAAAGGGGGAATAGAAATAGGCCCTCTAAGAATTGAAGGACGGCTAACGAATGAAAAATAGGAAATATGCAACATATTAGCAGAAAAAAATATAAGAGTGAGTTTACGCCAAGAATTGTAAATGAGACTAATGAAACAGAAATGAGAGAACAAAATGTTGAACATCTAACGGATATAGATATTAGTGAAGCAGATATTGTCAAGGGTATAAACGAAATTAAAAATGGATCGGCAGCCGGACCAGATGGAGTTCCAGCGATTTTGTTAAAAAAAAACTGCAAACACTATCGCGAAGCGGCTTGCAATACTGCTAAGACAAAGTGTAGATATGAGCGAGATATATGTTAAACATAAATTAGCTTATATAACCCCTATCTTCAAAAGTGGATCAAGACTAGAGGCAAGTTATTATAGACCTGTTAGTCTAACATCACATATTATGAAAGTGTATGAGAGGGTAATAGAAAAGAAAATAATGAAATATTTGGTCAAAAGTAATTTGTTTAATATGGGTCAACACGGTTTCGTGCCTGGAAAAAGTACACAGACACAACTGATAGCACTCTATGAAAACATATACAAAAATATGATAAATGAAAAAGACACAGATGTGATCTATCTAGATTTTGCAAAAGCCTTTGACAAGGTAGACCATAACATATTGGAGAAAAAAATGAGAAAGCATAATATTGTGGGAATGATAGGAAAATCGGTAAAAGAATTCCTGCAAAACAGAAAACAGATAGTGGTTGCAAATGACGAGAAATCAGATGAAGCCCAGGTAATATCGGGTGTGCCACAAGGTACGGTATTAGCTGCACTACTGTTTGTTATTATGATCTCAGACATAGACTATGATGTTGAAAACTCTGTAGTGAGAAGTTTCGCCGATGACACAAGAATAAATAGAAAAATTACTTGTGATGAAGATAGGAACTCACTACAAAGAGATCTAAACAGAATATATGAATGGGCGGAGATAAATAGGATGGTATTTAACTCCGATAAATTCGAATCAATAAATTATGGAAACAGAGAAGGAATGGTGTATACATACAAAGGACCTAATAATGAGACAATCACAAACAAAGAAGCAATTAAAGACCTTGGTGTAATGTTAAATAGGAATATGTTATGCAACGACCAAATAGCAACACTTGGCTAAATATAAAGCCAAAATTGGAATGTTATTCAGACACTTTAAAACAAGAAAAGCTGAAGACATGATTATGCTTTACAAAACTTATGTACGTAGTACACTCGAGTACTGCAATGTGATATGGTACCCACACTACCAAAAGGATATTGCGCAAATAGAGTACAAAGGTCCTATAATGCTAGAATAGAAGAAGTTAAGGACCTTGACTACGTGGAAAGACTGCAATTTTTAAAACTATACAGTCTAGAAAGGAGAAGAGAATGCTACATGATAATACAAGCATGGAAGCAAATAGAAGGAATTACTGAAAACATCATGGAGCTTAAAATATCAGAAAGAGCAAAACGAGGCAGATTAATAGTGCGAAAAATATTCCAGGTAAACTAAGAAAGGCACACAGGACATTAATCTACTGCGCACCAGCATCGATAATGCAACGACTATTTAATATGCTGCCAGCTCATCTAAGAAACATATCAGGAGTGAGCGTAGATGTGTTTAAGAATAAGCTCGATAAATACCTAAGATGCATCCCAGACCATACAAGACTGGAAGATGCAAAATACACCGGAAGATGCACTAGCAACTCTCTGGTGGATATATGAGGTGCCTCACACTGAGGGACCTGGGGGAACCCAAACAAAAAATAATGCAATAAGGTAAGGCTCTCTCTCTCTCTCTCTCTCTCTCTCTCTCTCCTCTCTCTCTCTCTCTCTCTCTCTCTCTCTCTCTCTCTCTCTTTCTCCAGCTCCTCAATTCTGGAGAAGGTGTACACTCGCCCTCTCTAGTCTATGATATATGAAAGACACTCCAACCGGGTATAGGTCTTGGCATGTACTAGACAGAAATACAACATAAAATATTTACATAAAAAATCACCCAAAACAACAGACATCTTCCACAATAAAATAAATAAATAAATATTGTATGTAAAAATGTACACAATATAATATGAAGAAATTTCACTCATTTCTTCCTATAACATCTTCAACTAAAATACAGAATATCCAAAATGAGAAAAAAAAAATCATATCAATATCAGTATCACACAACCTCATCAATAATCTCCGTCTGGCTGCGGGCAATACGGGACTTTTGGGCGGGACAGGGGTAGGAATAGATATTCCTTCATCCCTCGATTTTACTTATCCGGGTATACGGCACAATTTCAACACAACTCACCACCACCAATTCGCCATTTTTAAAATCACTACTACACTTGCACTTGTAACTATCAATCAGTGGCCACTACCCGTTTTCCCGAGAAAATCATCCATCTTCCCTCCCTCCTATTATAACTATAAGTAAAAAGTATTCACATATACACATTCTCTAACACTACCTCACCTCGAGGGTGAACTCGAATCTTGTAGAAACTCCCCCTTCGCGAACCGCCCGGCCCTAGCAGCTTGGAATCATATAAATATATGAATACTCTAGTATCCAACTGACGGATCTTACTTGATCTATTCAACCTCTGACTGTTTTCAGGCTCACTTAGCAGTATGTCATACACTCTGCAAAATTACCACAATACTTGACGTATACATTAAACACCAGCTTAAGAACATGTTGATATCATCAAGGGTTTCTAAAACACGTCAAAAGAAGAAATTAGACCTGTTCAAACAACAAAAACAGCAAAGAAAAGCAAAATCTACTCATCAACTAAAGGAATGCTACGTATTCAAGGGTAAGGAGGTACACTCTGATTGACACCTCTGATAACTACCTCTCTCGGCCACCACATGTATGTGTGCCTGATGATGTTTAGACACTGCGCCAACTGTGTTAAATTAAACCATCTTTACTAGATACAGACCCAAATACGCTGGCTCTAGTTTGTGTTTCCTAGGTTGTAATCATTGGATACACACGATCGCCCACAAATAATTTTACCGGTGTGGTTTTGATCCGACCCTCAAACATTGAGTTGTGTCTTTCATTAGGTCTTCTCAAAAACCTTTCCGTGGTGTTCATTACTCTCCTTAAGAGATTTAGTGAAAAGACAAGCTATTGCACAGTTGAATGATTTGCCAACTGTTGCGAAGAAATCAGGAGCGTACATGGTAACATAGGATCTTGTTCATGCACTAAAAAGGAAGGGGTGTACCTGAGCAAAGCAGTATATGCATTGTTCAATGCTAGCTCGGTTGTATGGAGCATGGCGTGCTAATGAAGGGTGTCATCAGCCACTAAGTTACGTAAAATTTGCACCACTTTCCTATTATGCGATTCCACTAAGACGTTACCTTAAGGCCTATATGTGGTTACTGAAAACTATTAAATTTTCATCAAGTCCATGAACGATTTCATCACCTTATATGTAAACTTAAGACCATTATCACCTATTAATGTTTCTTGGCAACTAAGCCTAGTAATAAAAGAGGACAGCGCATGGGTTAGTACATTTGCTGAGATATCCAACATTGCGTAAGTATGAGAATAACTAGTAAATGTATCCACAAATACATACACTCTCTGGCTTCCAGTACAGTGTTTTTATGTTCTTGGAATCAGTTACAAGCAAGACAAAATTTTATATGATTTTCTATAGATTTTTTTATTCCTAGCCAGAAGTATTCGCATGCTATCCTTAATGTTCTATCGATCCCTTATTGCCCCGCATATGGACTTACATGTACAATGAGGATGGCTCAGTTAATTAAAGAAGGAGGAAAAACTACCTGTGCACAAAATTCCCCTCCCCACTTCTCGTAAGCACAAAAAAAAAAAAACATTCGCTCTAAAAAGAATTCTCATGAGGCACATTCAGAAATGATGGATAACTCTCCAATTCCCCTTTAATCACTGCTCGCACTCTTTCCATCAATTCCTCTTTTTTCTGTCCCTCTCGTACTTCCTTCACGTCCCAACCTCCCAAGTCGATAACACCTAAATCATCAGGGCACCCATTCTGGACATCCCTGTCAAGTCCCAGGCAACACAAATACATTCAGCTTCATTATTCCCAACTATCTCTGTCTCTCCAACATCTCTAACTCTCTCTTTTCTCGCTCACGGATCTCATTTTCTGATTGCTCCTCACGTTAAGTTACATCCCGTTATCTATTTTGATTAAGGTCTTCCATGTTTACGTTTTGTTCTTTGTTTCTCTTTTGTGCCCTAGTTGTTACTCCTCTTATTACTGCAATTCTGGAGAGCGCATCAACTACTCTGTTTGCTTTACCTTCTATGTGGCGAAACCTTTCATATTGAACTCTCACAATTTTTCAATCTCTCTCGCTTGTCTAGAGGTCAACTCGCCTTTATAAAATAAATCATGTAGGAGGCGATGATCACTTTGCAACTCAATCGACTGAGCTAATAAAAAGAACCGATGCATCTCTAGAACCCAAAGAATAGCCAAAGCCTCTCGATCGAATCTACTATAATCCTTTTCTGCCTCTTATAATACCCTGGAAGCAAAACAAATGGGTTGCTCTCTACCTTTATCCTCTCTTGGGAAATTACACCAGCAATAGCTATTTTACTGGTATCTGTTGTCAAGAAAAACGAGCGATCAAATATAGGATATGCAAGGAAGTTATTACTAGTTAAGTCAGTTTTCCAATGGTTAAAGAACTTTTCTTCTTCCACTCCAAAATTTATTACTTTTTGTTTCTTGAGAGAATCTAAGGGTTTCGCTATCAGTCCAAAAACCTCTTATGTTTTTACGTTAATACACAACGAGCCCAAGGAACCCAGCTACTTCCTTAGGGGTATGTGGCCTGACCGAATCCCTAATAGCTTCTACTTTACTGAAGCACAGTTGGATATCTTCTGGGGCTATTATGTGACCTAAAAATTCGACCTATTTACAGAAAAATTAACACTTTGACAAATTTAATTTTCATACCATTGCGTTGTAATGATTCTATAACTTTGCGAATAATATTTTTTATGTTCATTGGCCATCCTTCCTGTTATTATGATATCGTCTAAATATAAAAGAACATTATGGCTAATTAAGCGATCCAAAACCTCCATCATTACTCTAGAAAAATGACTTGGAACTTTTTTAACACCGAAAGGAAGAAAATTAAACAGAAGTTGATAGTTGACTTTAATGCCGTTTTACATTTACTGTCTTCCTGAGAGGGTATTTGATTTTATCCAGATTTTAAATCACTAGTTGTAAAATATTTACCATCCCGTATCTTCAAAAGCAATTCTTCAATCAAGGGCAATGCAAAAGCATTATCCATAGTGACTGCATTGAACATCCTATAATCAAAACACAATCTTACTGAGCCATCCATTTCATAACAGATCTAATTTGAAAAGCCCAGGGTAATTCGCTCTCCTCAATTATCCCATGTTCCCTTAATTAACTTACCATTTTCCTTTTCTATCTATCCCTGAGTGGGTACCTTATAAGATTTTGACCAGATCGGCTTTGCTTGCCCAGTTTCAATGCTAAAGGGAAATCAATCAATCCTCCCAGGTTACTCTACTCCAATTGAATTTGCATCGGAATATATATTAACAATGTTATTAAATACAGGCTGATATTCTCTCAGATATAGTTTTTGAGCCTGCATAATCAAGTTCTGACTGCGTTCATCTGTGCTGGCTGGAGTTTTAGCTCATAAGATCCTATTTTTAGTAATTTCACATAACTCCAATTCTCACTGAGAATCACTTCCTAGCATAACTTTTAAATTTGACAAATTAACTATCGTTGTGTCTGCGGTTTTCTCCTTTATTTCTGACAAGCCCTCTAAGACTGCGTGTCCTCACTTGTCATGAGGTTTAGCAATGACCTTAGTTCCTTACGGAGAAGGCTAACCCGTGGTCACTTATATGCTCGCAGTGTCTATATTGGGCAATATTTCTCCTCTTTCAGGTACAGCTGTTATCTTACGTAATTATCCCTCCTTTCCCGCATAAGAACTTACTCTCTCATGACTTTCTATCGGCAAAATGCACCCTCCTTCTTTTACTGTTATTATATCCTTTTCCCCGGAAATCCATATTTGATTACTGATGACGAAATTCAACCCAGGTATATCCTCGATTCCTGGAATTCACAAGGTGGGCAGGAATAAAAAAAATAATGTTTAAACTTCAGAGATCGTTGTATGCCTTTTGTGTAGTCAATTTCCCACTGGCGTGTCGAGGATGATGGATGCCCCTGACTGTAGTGTGTTTGAGGACAATTCTTTTTTCAATCAATGAAACGCTGGGCTCTTGTGTTAATCAGCGCTCGAATGGACTTATGTGGTAGGTTACTCCTAACTGCAACTTTCCTAGCCCCCATTAGGATATATGGGGACAATGCCAACAACCTCACTTGCAATGCCGCTGCCCCCTGCTCCTGTTCCTGGTGCTGTGTGGGTGAGGTTAAAGTTACAAATGGAAATCCCAGTGCATCCTCCATCGAGTGCATCGTAGTCACTCCCACCGCTGACTTGGCTGCTGCTTCTGATGTCATGCAGGGGATCATCGATCTGCCCCATCTCCCCTTTCTCTGTTTCCTTTTCCTTGGGTGTTGGGTCGGGGCTGCTTTACTTGTGCCGCATCCCTCTTGCCCTTGGCGCTTTTGGCTGGGCATTCTCGAGAGGGATGATCATAGGCCTGAAAAGTGGAACAGAAGGAGATTCTTGGGTTGGGCACTCCTCTCGTTGGTGCCCCTCTCCCCCACACTGCCAAAATCTAAAGACTCTTCTCACCAGCTGACTGGGCTCCCCCATCTCCCGCTTTGGCTGTTGGTGAGTGCCTCTCATGGCTGCCAGCTTCTCGGAACCGTGGCAGTTATTCTCAGTCATTATTTATTCTAACGAACTGTCTAGAAGTTTTCGTATCGCCATTCCTACGTCTGTTAGCGAGCGATTGTTATCAAACAAATAACCATAAAAATTTGGGTTGACTAATCTGTAAATATGTATACAGGTAATTGCTTTTTCATCCCCTTCTGGGAGATTAGCACAGTGTGTAACAAACGAATCACAATCTCGAAAAATTTGAGTTTCAAAACTAACAATGGATCACCATTTCCGAATTTTGGGTAAGTATTTTTTTTATGTCCTCTTTTCTGGCATCAGGTAATGCGTATTTCACATTTCAACGTCATTTTATTTCAGTAAAACTTCTTAAACTGTCTTTGGCCAACACATTACCTCCATTGATAGAGCATCTCTCAGCAACTTGATTACTTGAATTGCTTTTTCTCTTTCTGACCACCCATATGTGGCTATTTCAAAGTTTCTCAAAAACACTTAGATTGATTGAAACATTCCTTTAGGCCGTTGATCACCTAGAGGCCTAACACTTGCCTGGATGTCTGGCCATTTTCGAACTAAGACGCATAGCCTATTTTCACTCGTCTGTGTATGTGTACTTTCACTTGTGTGCGTTTGAACTTTCTTTAAGTATGTCGGATGTGCTGTGGCTGCGCACGGCTCCTCTTCTCGTTCGATTAAGAATATGTTCATTAACTCTGCTAAGTTATCTAACTTATTTTCTATGTCCTGTGTTCGTTGTTTTCGTCTATATTCTTCATCTACATCACTCAAATCAACTGCTCCTTTGTGTTCAACTCCCTCAGCAACAGCGTCTACTA
>NC_090729.1:51826721-51829221 GCF_036898095.1 Palaemon carinicauda
TAGGCAGATATGCGAGAAATATTTAGCAAAAGGTAAGGAGGTGTATGTTGCGTTTATGGATCTGGAGAAAGCATATGATAGAGTTGATAGGGAAGCAATGTGGAATGTGATGAGGCTATATGGAGTTGGTGGAAGGTTGTTGCAAGCAGTGAAAAGTTTATACGAAGGTAGTAAAGCATGTTTTAGAATAGGAAATGAAGTGAGTGATTGGTTTCCGGTGAGAGTGGGGCTGAGACAAGGATGTGTGATGTCGCCGTGGTTGTTTAACTTGTATGTTGATGGAGTGGTGAGAGAGGTGAATGCTCGAGTGCTTGGACGAGGATTAAAACTGGTAGGCGAGAATGACCATGAATGGGAGGTAAATCAGTTGTTGTTTGCGGATGATACTGTACTGGTAGCAGACACAGAAGAGAAGCTTGACCGACTAGTGACAGAATTTGGAAGGGTGTGTGAGAGAAGGAAATTGAGAGTCAATGTGGGTAAGAGTAAGGTTATGAGATGTACGAGAAGGGAAGGTGGTGCAAGGTTGAATGTCATGTTGAATGGAGAGTTACTTGAGGAGGTGGATCAGTTTAAGTACTTGGGGTCTGTTGTTGCAGCAAATGGTGGAGTGGAAGCAGATGTACGTCAGAGAGTGAATGAAGGTTGCAAAGTGTTGGGGGCAGTTAAGGGAGTAGTAAAAAATAGAGGGTTGGGCATGAATGTAAAGAGAGTTCTGTATGAGAAAGTGATTGTACCAACTGTGATGTATGGATCGGAGTCGTGGGGAATGAAAGTGAGGGAGAGACAGAAATTGAATGTGTTTGAGATGAAGTGTCTAAGGAGTATGGCTGGTGTATCTCGAGTAGATAGGGTTAGGAACGAAGTGGTGAGGGAGAGAACGGGTGTAAGAAATGAGTTAGCGGCTAGAGTGGATATGAATGTGTTGAGGTGGTTTGGCCATGTTGAGAGAATGGAAAGTGGTTGTCTGCTAAAGAAGGTGATGAATGCAAGAGTTGATGGGAGAAGTACAAGAGGAAGGCCAAGGTTTGGGTGGATGGATGGTGTGAAGAAAGCTCTGGGTGATAGGAGGATAGATGTGAGAGAGGCAAGAGAGCGTGCTAGAAATAGGAATGAATGGCGAGCGATTGTGACGCAGTTCCAGTAGGCCCTGCTGCTTCCTCCGGTGCCTTAGATGACCGCGGAGGTAGCAGCAGTAGGGGAGTCAGCATTATGAAGCTTCATCTGTGGTGGAAATGTGGGAGGTTGGGCTGTGGCACCCTGATTAGGCTGAGGGAACATAGAGAGTAGAGGTCCCCCTTTTTGTTTTGTTTCGTTGTTGGTGTCGGCTACCCCCCAAAATTGGGGGAAGTGCCTTGGTATATTGATTGATTGATTGATATATATATATATATATATATATATATATATATATATATATATATATATATATATATATATATATATATATATATAGATATATATATATATTAGATATATATATATATATATATATATATATATATATATATATATATATATATATATATATATATATATATATATATATATTTACAGTAAATATACATAGATGTATATATATATATATATATATATATATATATATATATATATATATATATATATATATATATATATATATATATATATCATAGACTCCTTTAAGGAAGGACTGGAACGTCAGGACCTCAGGGTTTTTAACTTGAGTCTGAGAGACTTCATGCCTGATTTTTTTAAAAATCTATATATATTATGTATTTTCAAATTTTAAGATCATTTTGCTCCCACAACTTTTCCTGTTTTTATCTCGTTTTCTATGCAAATCCCATATTCTGTTCAAATCTCACTGACTAATGTGTTTTGTTTCTGTTTTTGTTATAGAAACGGTCCAGCTTGTGATCTCACAATATGCCCCGTCACTGTAGCTGCTTTGGTTGTAAAGGGAACTAGGATGGGACACCTTATGTAAAAGTCATATCCTTCCCAAAAGATCCTGAGGAGAGGGAGAGATGGATATTGGCAAAGCCGAATGAGAAAGAAAGCTTGAGACGCTTGAAGGACATATATATTTGTGAGACACATTTCAATTGTGAATGGGTGTCAGTTAAGGGTGGCAAGCGACCCAAACAGCCTTCATCAATATTTCCTGGAATACCAAAATCAGCTTTGAAGCAGGTTACCTCAGCCCCACGCCCAACATCATCTTCTACATCACAATCAAGAGCTAAAAAGGTGCATGCAGCTGCTGAGGCTGCAGACAAAATCCAAGATTTCGACCAATTTCGTGCCCAAATTAGGTCCTATTTTCCTGGTTTTAACGTCATAAAAGACCAGAAAGATCTCTACCTATCAAGAACTGACGCTACTGGACAAACTGGCAAGCAGTTCTTTCATCTACAACAAGTCAACTAATCTTTTGGATTCCTATTCTTGAATAGAGTTGAGAAATATGGCATTGAGGTGCCTAAACGACTTTTTCCTTTGCAAAAGAACAGCTTGC
>NC_090729.1:51836721-51850893 GCF_036898095.1 Palaemon carinicauda
TGATTCGGTAACTTGATAAAGAATAATTGTTACCTTTGTCAGAAACAAGATACTCAATTTTTAGTGCACAAATACGAATTCCTGGTACGTACACGTACCATGGTTTCGTACATATATATATATATATATAGGGCTGATACATTTTATTAGATGCCCATAGATTCTGTTATATATCTTATATATTTTTTTTTTTTTTTTTTTTTTCTCTTTTCTTTTTTAACATTCCGGCTTATATATTTTTATTAGATGCCGAGAGAAAAAAATGATTTATATCCTTTTTTATTTTATTTATTTTTTTAAATGTTATTTTAAATGTATTTTTAACAATGCAAATGTAGAGAATTTCTTTAATTACATATTACTAGCGTACTAATCAGCTTTTCATACAAACATCATCCTGACAAATTACTCCCTTAGCGAATGAGGTGGCCACTCATACAGCTTTGAACTGGATCAAGTAAGGGGTATTGTCAGGGCTATTCAACTCGTTCCTTTGTAGCTGCTTGCTGTGCCGTAACCTACGCCAAACAAGGATGTTCACGGCGATAAAAATTAACGCCGTTCCAAATAAACCTGCTAGTAATATAGGGTGAAGAATCTCTTTGTAAGTCGGCGACAGGTGGTCCTTTTCGGTAAGTTTCATTAAGCGTTTCGCCACACTTCCTTTATAGGGGAGAGGAAGTGCGGGCGTTGTAGAGGTCCACGTGAAGTTCGCGAAGTAAGCACGTTCTCTGATGATTGTCCATAGGCCAGTCACCATGGAATTCGGGGAAGTCCCGATACAGCCATCTGCTGCGACGAAGATGTGGTTGTAGGATGTGGATCCGTCAGGGCATGATATATTGAAGCCGTCCTTGTCGTATCGTATCCACGAGCCATTAATTTTTCCTCACTTCTTTTTAATTTCTTATGTGAGACAATGGTACTATTCTCTCATCCGTGGGTTGGGCTACGTTTTGAATTCTAAACCTATTGGCCGTTAATATTTCCAAAATGTTAAATGGGCCTTCAAACTTAGGTGTTAGTTTATAGTTGAGCCCTTTTCTGACATTGATTTGAATATAGATGTTATCACCCACGGTATATGTTTTAGTTGGTTTCGCTATTTTATCATGATTCCTTTTCATTATGATTTGTGATTCTTCTAAATTCTTTCGAAGGATATCATATCGACTTATACTTGCATTTATACATTCTTTTAAAGGATTTGATAGATTAGTTGTAGGCGTTAATACATGGAAAGGTGTTCTAACTGGGGTACCATACAATGCTTCATGCGGTGACATTTTAATTGATATATGATATGAATGATTCAGAGTACTCAGTGCCGCCGGTATTGCAATATCCCAGTTGGGGTCTGATCCCCCTAGTGTTACCCTTAATATATTTAATATCTTCCTATTTGCTCTTTCCACTAGCCCATTCGACTCTGGGTGATATATCATGGTATTAACCTTCTTTATGTTGAGGAATTCACACAATGAGATAAGAAAGTGATTATTAAATTCACCACCCGAGTCTGAGATTATCATGTGTGGAATTCCATGTTTACAAATGTAACACTCGTAAAACTTCCTAGCGCATTCAATCGCAGTTTTAGTTTTAAGCGCTATTAGTTCTGTATATCGAGTTAAAGCATCTATAATTACTAAGAGGTGCTTATTCCCTCTGTCTGACTCGTAAAATCCTGTTAACAAATCTAAATGTATTCTTTCAAAGGGTTGATTGGGAACAGGATAAGCTCCTAAGCTAACAGGTGTTTTCGTATGCCCTTTGTTTTCCTGACATGTGCGACAATTAGCTATGTGTCTTTTTATATCTGTAAGCATTGTATGCCAATAAAACAATGATTTGGCTTTCTGTGACATTAATGAGAACCCAGGGTGTCCATGTAATGGATTTGAATGCAACCAATTCAGGACAGTGGAAACAAGTGAGTTTGGTACTACTACCTGGTCGTTAGTTACATGTGGTGTATTGCGGGTTTTCCTTGTCACAGTCCTACACAGAATATTATCGTTGATTACATAATTCTGCTGCTTATACTTTATATATTCTTTTTCTTTATGATTGCCTTTCAAAGCATTTATAATTGTTTCTATTTTCTGATCTTTTCTTTGCTCAGTCTGTAACAATTCATCACTCCAGCCTAAATCTTCTTGTTCAGATATTGTTTTTACAATAGGCATGGATGTTGATATATCTATTAATTCAGCTAAAGACTCCGTACAAGATGACACGGGGTTGCGTGATAATGCATCCGCAATGATATTTGCTTTCCCCGGTAAATACCCGATTCTTGCGCCAAAATCTTGAATGATTAAATGCCACCGAGTTCGTTTAGGGCTGTGATTGAAGCCTTTAAAGAACTCTGTTAGTGGTTTATGGTCAGTAAGAACCTTAACGGGATAACCGTAAATTATGAACTTAAAATGCACTAGCGAATTAACAATAGCTAGTCCTTCCTTGTCTATTACTGCATACTTACTTTCGGAAGTTCTCAATTTTCGAGAATAGAAAGCTATCGGGAAAAACTGTTTATCATATTGCTGAAGCAATACCCCTCCTACTCCTAAGTCTGAGGCGTCTGTTGCAATGAAGAATTCCTTACCGAAGTCAGGAAATTTTAAGATAGGAGAACTACACAGTTCATCTTTCAAAGTATTAAACGCCTGTTGATGTTGCTCAGACCATATGAAATCTACGCCCTTCTTCGTAAGATCAGTTAAAGGAGCGGCTATTATTGAATAGTTGCGTATAAAACGCCTGTAATATCCACTACAACCCAGAAATTGCTGTATTCCCTTGACATTAGTAGGTATGGGAAAATTACGTATAGCCGACACCTTATCATGGACTACTTTAAGACCTTGGCTTGACACCATGAAACCCAAATATATCAATTCTGTTTTGAAAAATTCACACTTACTAATCTTTACCCTTAAGTTATGTTGTCTTAATCTCTGTAGTACTAGTTCTAACTTACGTAGATGTTCCTCTAAGGTGTTGGAAAAGATTACAAGATCATCCATATAGGCATGCAATATATCCCCTAACAAGTCTCCAAACACTATGTTAATCATTCTTGTAAATGTTATAGGAGCACAACGTAAACCAAAAGGCATCCGTAAAAATTCATAATGTCCCCTGGCTGTGCTGAAGGCTGTGTATGGGATACTATCTTCTTCTAATGATATCTGGTGAAAGCCTTTAAGTAAGTCCAAACTGGTAAAATATTTATTCTGACCTAACAAAGACAAAATATCGTCAGTACATGGCACTGGGAATCGATCAGGGATCGTTTCCTCGTTTAGACGACGAAAGTCGACGCAGATACGCCATGTTCGATCTTTTTTCGGTACAACTATTAAAGGAAAATTATAAGGGCTATTTGATTTTCTAATGACTCCTTCCTCTAACATTTTACCTACTTCATCATTTATTTCATTCTGGAATTTCATAGGGAGTCTGTACGAGGGTACATATATAATTTTCTGTTTGTCTTTTAACCTTATTTGATGCTCGATCACATCTGTTTTCCCTAAGGATCCATCCGTAGTGGAAAAGACATCTGTATATTTATTTAAAAGTTCAAAAATTTTCTGCTGAATTTCTTCGTCTTGAATGTCCTTACTGATTTTATTTTTAATAGATCGTAAAAGGGATTCATCCGCAACTGATTGAGAGTGATTGATTTCAGCAACGGTAAGAATACGATGTTTATAAACTTCTACATCCAAGATATGTTGATTTTTGTGAATTACTAAAGTGTTATTTAAATGATTACAGACTTCGATATTACATTGCTGATGTGAGCCTACTGTATGAATAGCTTGTGTGACAGACAATCCGTTGGTTTTCAAAGTATCGGAAAGGATTAATATTTCAGATCCCGGTAGTGTTTTCTTTATTTGCACTATTAAATTCGAAGGTATGTTTGGTTCGATATATTGCGTGCAAGATGATATTACGGGTGAACGAGAATTCTGCTGGGTCGCGTGTATTATTTCTTTATTAGTGAGACAAGTTATTGGTTCTTCAACGTACGTTACGGTTACATTTGTCGTCTCCTTTTTATCCAAAACTGACTTTAAAGTATTAGAAGACTTATAGAATTTCCCTTTGATATACACGCCGTGCTTTGCAGGAGCTAAGATAATGTTTTGATTTCCCATAGATGGGTATCCTATAATTACAGCTGGATACATATTAATGTTTTTCACAACAACAAATGTATCGGCAAACGTGCGATTACCGACTCTGAACTGAATATGAGTTATGCCTATGACGTTTAATTCATTATTTCCTATACCTGAAAGTCTGATTCCTGATTTTTCAATCGGAAAGTTCGAAAACAACAAATGATGCGTCTTCAAATCCATAATATTACGTGGACTACCAGAGTCAAAAAATAACGTAAAGGATTTGTGTTCTAAATTTACAGCATATAAGGTTGGCCGTAACTCATTTTGGCTTATTATTGTATGAATTCGTTGCAAATCTACGGGAGCATGCACTGTTTTACTTAATTCGGCCGTGTGTTTCATAGGAAAATCTATTGTCTCACAATTATCTGATAAAACATTAAATTGATTATTCAATACTATTGATGTTGACATAAATGACCTTGACCCAACATCACTCTCTTCCCCTCTAGAGTTAACTATGTGGTATTTGCTTTGCTCTGCACATTCTGAAAATTAGGCTGACTTTCCAAGGTCTGGTTTGACGGCCCAGGCTCAGCGATATTTGAAGAAGTGTTTGTTTGTTTCGGACTCTGAACTGCATTGACATTTTGTTGTTTCTTCTTATTGTTAAAATGAGGATTTTTCTTTTTATTTCCATATGGAACTGACTGTGGAATTGACTGTGTATTTCTAGGATATTGTTGTGTCTTACGCGCGTAACATTGACTATAAGAATGTGATCCTGTGTTGTGAACTGAACAAAATTTCGTTCTACAGTCTGCGCTTATGTGACCTTGACGTTTGCAGTTGTAACACGTCACTCCCCGCTACTGGATTATTAATTACGTTCACTGTTTGTGGTTTTGTTTCATTCTTAGCAAAAACTTGAGTTAACACGGGATCGAGATCTGGACACTTGGACATGTGCTTCTTTATCTGTTTATAGACATCCAATTCCGTACTTGCAGGCATTAACTTCTTATCAAAGCACCGCACTAAAGCTTCAGGCAACATAAGTGTCATGCAAGTTAAATACATTAATCGTAAAAAATCTTTCACGGAGATATTATCGTTAGTAACCCAAGTGGAATTACCTAAAATGTCCTGATATTCGTTAAGCCTATCAGCTATGAGAGCTGCTCTCTCAACAACATTAAGCCGATTCATAGTGGCTTGATTAAGTGTATTTCGTAACGTTAACACTACATCCAAAGCTTCCTCACCCCCATAGATCGCGCGTAACCTAACTTTGAAATCATCCCAAGTAACTGCTTCCTGAAATGAAACACCTCTTAAATACGCACTCGCATCCCCCTTAGAAAAATCTATAAAACTTTTAGCTTCTTGTAATTGTACAAAAGGATCTACGATTTGTTTGGCATTTAAATGGGCATCAACGGATGAAATCCATGACTCCACATTTTGTGGCAAGAACCCGTTGACACGGCCTTGAAAAGGAAGGATTGCTGACCTGGCATTTACAAGCGTCACAATTGGAGGAGGATTAGCCTGGCCTACACCACTAGGTCCAGGGGTAGGGCTGACAGGAGGAGCCATGACTGCTGTATTCTTTTTTTTTCTATCTCTTTGACCCCTTTCAATCCTATCAAAATATCTATATGAGTACAGACGCCCACTGCGTAAACGCATATGTATAATAAAATTCCCCCAACAATGTTACTAATCCCAATACATTTCCCCCCAAGAGTTTATGAAAGAAAAAGGAATTAGCACAAAGAAAGAAAAAATTCTAAATGAGAATTCGGAGTTTCTTATAACAAAGTTTAGGAATTCACTCACCCCAGTAATAATTGACTAACGACTTGTGATAACTACACTTCACTGCACAAACTGAAATGAATACAAAATTTCTGTACTTAGCTTATATATGAAGTCGAGTCGTCTCTCTCTCCCTCTCTCTTGATGTTTTGTTAGCGATGTCTCGTTCTAGTTTCTTGTAGAATGTAGGTCTTCCTGGATATGTTTTGCAATAGTTGAATGCCAGTCCTTGGGTTTCCTAGGATGTTGATTGAAGATTTTATTTGTATACTAACATATGTTGGTGTTAGCATTTTCGTTGGACTTAGTCAAAATTGTAGATTCTTGTAGATAGTTTTATTTTGAAGTCTTGAAGATCATTCTCTGGTTTCACAGCTTTTATGTTGAAGTCTTGAAGATATATCTCTGGTTTTACAGCTATTTATTTTGAAGTCTTGAAGATATTTCTCTAATTCTTAGAGTTTAACCGCTGTCTTTGAGTTTAACCGCTGCCACCATTTATTGGTGTGCTACTGTCTTAAGCACACATTTGAGTATGAGTTGTTTTCAGATGTATTTAAATGGTTTATTGAACACATCTTAGTGGTTTTTAAGTTTTATTGTATATAAACAACTGAGTTAAACATCTCTATCACTGGAGGAAGCTGTGTTGGTCCACATGACCAATTCTGGTGAAGTTTAGATAAGAACTGAACAAATTACTGATATCCCAAAAATCGTACACTTGCTTTAATTTGGATAAGTGACGGAATCGGAAGACACCTGCATCGGTGACGTCACAAACTTTCACACGAAGAGATAATCTGTTGACACTAAGAAAGAATGACAACTTGGCATCTTACATCCTGTATACAATTTGAGTTGACCATAGCAAATCTCACGGCCAGCTCTTCCAACCAACATGACATATTACGTCATTTGTTTTAAACATGTAATATTACTATTCTAATCATTACATATATATATATATATATATATATTTATATGTACAGGTATATATATATACATATATATATATATATATATATGTATATATATATGTATATATATATATATATATATACATATATATATATATATATATATATGTATGTATATATATAATAATCATTCATTCTTATAATTTTATGAGCATATTTTCTGGTACCTGCTTTTCTTATTAAGAGACACATTAAGACATATCTGAAGTCAAAATAAGTAAGCGTTGGACACACAAAACTTTTCTCTATTATTTACTGATTACTCTTTTCTCGTTTGAAGTTAGTGATCTTAAAATTCCGCCATACTGCCGTTGGTTCAGCTCGTCAAATATCAGTTATAGATGTTTTTACGTTTGTAAACTAAGTATATGATAATAATAGTTAATTGCATTACATAATTTTTATCAATATTCTCCTCTCATCGATTATGCAAATAACTTCCTTTCAAGGTATGTGGCCACCTCATAAATTTTTACCGAATATTCTTTCTCTTACTTCAAGATGAAAAAAAAAAAAAAAAATATGAAATCCAGTAAATTGATCTATAGAATGTAATACAAAGAGACCTAAAAGTAATATTCTAAAGACAAATACTTATATTTAATCGATAAGAAATGTGTTAGCTCAAACCTAAATTACAATATTATTGTTTTGCTTTATTACATAAGAGGTTTTCTTTGTTAATTAGTAACTCTATAAGATAGGTTTCCTTCAAACTTATTGAATAAGTTACGTGAAAAATAAATAGTAGGTTAGTAAGAACTTTAACAGGAATAAAAATTAATTTTGCAGACAAATACAAGTTATTAAAGGTTTACCAAGGGATGCGATTAAAAGATTTAGGGGTAGAGTGGGTGTTTATACATCGAATCGTAAGTCAATAGTGTGGAAACGTATAATGAAGAGCATTAATGATAGTGTAGTATAGAATATAAGCTGACTTGAATTATCTATGACTTCATATGGGTAGTATGATGCCGAAAGTTATTATAAAAGTACCGATTATGAGGGTAAGTAAAGGAAAGGTACCATAAAAAGTGGAATTATAATGAGAAGGTAGGTTTGGCTGACCAGGCTTTAAAAGGTATGTGTAGGAGGGAAAGGTTCCAAAAAGTGAGGACTAACCTTCAGTTGTATTAATGTAAAATTGCTAAAGGAAACTCCACGAAATGAAGGGCCTCGTTGCTACTTTAATTATCAGGGAGGATATTTGGAAGAATGCTCGAGAGAGTAAAAGAAGTGAGATCAAAACTGATAAGAGTACAAAAGTATGAACTGAGACAAAGATGAGGGAGTTATTAGAAAAGTTTTAAACTATTCAGAAAAAAAAAATTGTGTGTCTGTCAATGACCAAGGGAAGAGGGCTTGTATTGAGGTTAATAAAATCAGTAATCTATAGAATTGATGTTAAGTTTAGATATGCTGATACGTGTTTTGATAAAAGAAAAGAATATATTCTATTAGTTTGATCGGAAAATTCCTTGTTTTGGCATTCCATACTGAGTTCTTTATAGTAAGTGGAATGGTGGAGGAGATTGCGCTGGTTTTTTGATAGCAAAGAGAATAACAAAACTGACTTAAAAAAAAAAGCAAGAGCAAAAAGTTAAGATTGAAAGAGCATTTGACAAAGGTAATAGCAGTAAAGGGAGAGATGAAAATAGATTATTATAGATGACGGAATAATAGAAGTACTAATTCATATAATCAACTGGGTATATATATATATATATATAATGGATTATGGTAAGAGGTGGTTGGGGGGTGTCTCAGAATGGGAGAAACATGAATGGTAGTAAGATTTGTGCAAAAGTCCGGTAAGTCACACAATTAGTTTTTGAAAGCACAATGTAAATTTGGTAAAAGTTATCATTTAGCCAAACATTTATTATTGATTTACGTGTGCTTAGATTTGTTATTAGGAAGCATGAATTTCTACCTCAGACAGCACAACAAGTTTTCAACCCATGGCAAGCGGAATATATTGTTTTCATGAATGGGCCAGACCCCTTACCAAAATGTAGGGGGATGAAGAAGCGGACCAACAATAACGAAGTATCAATCACGAGTTTGGCCGAGCTACCAAGATTCCAAGCCAAATGACTCCCTCAAATTATTATTATGCATCCTTCCCAAGATTTTTTTAGTTGTTTACCAGATGTTATTCGGAAATGGCAAAGCAAGACTTGTCTGAACTCGAACTACACCCAAGCTGTGGATTGTATGAAGTAGGACCTGAAGATTTTGACGCGAAGATAGTGTCGCAATAAGCTTTTTTATGATTTAGGAATTAGCAAGACAAGACTCGTACGACCTCCCACCACACCCAAGCTAGATGTTGTTTGAAGTTAGGGCCTACATATGTTAGTTTAAAGTGATGGCCTACATATGTTGGCTTGAAATGAGGGCCTACATGTTATGACACGAAGATAGATCCGCTATATGCGTTCTTATGATTTCAACAAATGGCGAAACGAGACTTCTCCGACTGCCCTCACCCCTTTCGTACAACCAAGCTGTGAGTTTTTTTTTAAGTGAGTCCTACAGATTTGGTCGTGAAGACAGTTCTGCAATAAGCCTTTTCCATTGACAGGTGATGATGTCCTCCACGAAAACAGGGAGCTCCGTACAGTCTTGTCTTCCCAGAGAAATTAGGACCATGGAATGCCATTTGTGTTCACGCACAGAGACTTTTTCTAGTATCAGTACGGGCCCTTAAGGAAGTCACGGGCTCTTAAGGAAGTCATCAAGAGGAACTCTCTTGAAGGTATCATGCTGATATACCTGTATAATGTAGTCCACAGTATATTGTGTGCATGAGAACTTGATGGTGAATATGAAGTGTAAGTTGGTTGATCAATAGAGAAAAATAAACAACAATCAGGTAGTAAAATGAAGTATAATACAGGTATGTAGGTTAGTTGATGTGAAAGTTATTTAGAAAGGAGGTGCCCTGATCTCTTAGCAGGGTAAAGATTCACGTAACATAGAGGTGGATGACCCATTGCCGATGAAGTATCTCTGTAAGAGTATGAGGTTCTTCAAAACTCACACGATTGAAGCAATAATGTGCGGTGACTATTATTTATTTTCTACATTCTGTGCTGTTAGGTGAAACCGCTCAGAGAGAGAGAGAGAGAGGAGAGAGAGAGAGAGAGAGAGAGAGAGAGTGCGTATCAAACCATCGAAAATACGAAAGTATATTTTTACGTATGTTACCTACCGGAACATAATCCGCAGTAAGTTACTTAGTTTTAAAGTTCAGTGATTTCTAACCTGATCGGAACTTTTCCTTTGAAATAAAACTGTTTTCCTCGTGTTTCGCTCATTTTTCTTTTCACTATATATTTTCCGTGTAGTACTTAAGAAAACCTCTCAGAAATCCTGCTGGAGCAAGCTGCCTAAGTCTTGACCAGGAAAACAGCCCTAATCGGCGTTCAGAGTTATGTTTATCACTAAAAAAGGCAGAAATTAGATGACTCATATAATTAATATATATATATATATATATATATGTATATATATATATATATATATATATGTATATATATATATATATATGTAAATAAATATATATATATATATATATATATATAAATATATATATATATATATATAAATATATATATATATATATATATATACATATATATATATACATATATATATATATATATATATATATAGTTTTTTCTCTTTTTAATTTATAGGATGTGTTTAGATCCATGTAACGCTTAAATGTTTCATTTTGAGGAAACAATAAAGTAAAAATGTGCAAATATAAATAAATCTGCATGCATTTTGAAATAATGTCGTGCGCAATTCTCTTCATTAGAATAATTCTATAAAACAGGTGGAACAATTTAGATAATTGAGATCTACTAAAAGTCATGATCTAAATCACAGTAATAAGTCCAGTGTTATATGGATTGGAAACATGAGTTCAAAAGATCAAAAGAGGAAAAAAATCTCGAGAGAACAGAAATGAAAATGTTCATGTGGATTATGGGAGTACCACTGCTTGAAAGATTGGAAAATTATGGAATAAGAAGTATGGAAGGCTTGGTGATGATTACAGAGGTGATAAGAGTGTTAAGACTGAGCTGGTGTGAACAAGTGTTATGGATGGATGGTGGCGAGGGAGTGAGGAGAGCTTGAGAGAACCTGGTTGCTGGGGGGAATATCGAGATGGATTTAAAACATGGATTGCAAGATAAGGAGAAGGGTAATCTAGAGAGAATTTTGGTCGATGAGGCGGCCTTCGATAGAAGGCATTGAAGAGTGCGCACCAGAAAACTTATGTAGGAAAAACAGTGTGTAAAATGAAGCATGTTTTGAAAACAGAACCTATTTAATTGACCACATATTCATTTTTTTTTTATTCGTTTGTAGAAGACTTATTCATCCCTATTTTCAAAAGCAACAGTTTTACCTTCATTTAAAATTCACTATAGTTCTAGCAGAACTAAAAGTCTTTTATGAAAAAAGTGATATGCACGTTTAGAAATATGCACATAAAAAAAGTATTCGCGGCTCAAAAATGTAATGACAAAACTTTACCTTTTGTTTTTGAACAATAATGGAAAAAAACTTCTATGTACATCTTTTATCATCGCTGCATAAAATTCTAAGGACATTGCAGGTCAGGAGCCAGATATTTTTTAAGTTGAAATTCAAAAGATTCATGACAGTTTTACATATGAAATATTGTTATTTTCATATTTTTTTTTTTACACGAACAATATTTTTTTATATCAATTAATCATAGAAATTATTCTAAAAATGGAATCTCTTTATTTCATTGCATCAAAACCCTTTCATTTACTGGAATATTATAGAAATTCGGAAAAATATAAGACCGCTCAACAAGACTAAAATGCCTTTTTATAATTTCTTATTGTTGATATGATAAAATTTATCAGGTGAACAGGTAAATGTAATTTAGTGTAAAATTATGAAATAGATTTTAGAATTGTTTGATAATTCACTGTTTTCCAAAGAAATTGAGGCAAGCACAAAAAATACCTGTCTTAACCTAATTTGGGGGGAGCTGAATTCAAATTTTAAATCTGTTTTTACTCATCACCTCTAGTTTGTTTTAGATATGTATAGTGTGCATTTTGTGCATATACGGCATATAAAGGCATATATGCATTTTAGCACTAGCTGGAGGATTGGTAATGTTACTCCTCTATGTAAATGTGTTTGTGGTAGCTCAAGTCCCACTGATTACCGCCCCAATTTCCATAACTCCCCATATTATCTAAAGTTTTTGAACGTCTTCTGGCAAAACGTCTTAATAGGTTTGCTGAAGGTAATCATCTACTCCCTAGTTTGCAATTTGGTTTCGTAAAGGGCCTTGGAGCATGTGATGCCCTGCTTACAATCTCCAATGCTGTACAGAAATCCCTTGATTGTGGTCGGGAAGTTCGTATGATTGGCCTTGATTTAGTGCTGCCTTTGACCGTGTTAATCATGAGGCCCTTGTTTTCAAACTGAAACAGTTGGGAGTGGGTGGGTCGTTTCTTGCATTATTATTGATTTTTTAAGTAATAGATCTCAAAGAGTTGTTGTTGATGGGCACCATAGTGATTATAGGAATGTGATATCTGGTGTTCCACAGGGTAGTGTTCTTGGCCCATTACTTTTCATACTATATACACATGACATGTGGTTTGGCCTAGAAAACAAGCTTGTTGCATATGCAGATGATGCTACTCTCTTTGCATCAATTCCATCCCCCTGAATGTAGATCTAGGGTTGGTGAATCCCTTAATAGAGATTTAGCTAGAATTAGTGCATGGTGCAAATTATGGGGGTATGAAGTTGAATCCTAACAAAACTCAAAGTATGATTGTAAGTAGGTCAAGGACGGTGGTTCCTCAACATCCGGATCTCAGTATTGATAATGTTTCTTTAAATATGTATGACTCTTTCAAAATTTTAGGTGTGATTCTCGACAGTAAATTTACTTTTGAGAAACATATAAGGTCTGTGTCTTCTTCAATTTCACAAAAAATAGGCTTATTGAGAAAGTCTTTCAAGATTTTCGGTGATCAATCTATTCTGAAGAAGTGTTTTAATTCTTTCATTCTACCTTGTTTTGAGTATTGTTCTCCTGTCTGTCTTCAGCTGCTGATTCTCATCTTAATTTGTTGGACAGAAACTTACGGTCTATTAAATTTCTTATTCCTGATCTAGATATTAATCTCTGGCACCGTCGTTCAATTAGTTCATTATGTATGTTGCATAAGATTTTTCACAACTCTGACCATCCTTTACATTCAGATCTCCCTGGACAATTCTATCCTGTTCGTAATACTAGGCAGGCAGTTAATTCTAATAGCCAGGCCTTCTCAATCACGAGGCTCAATACTACGCAGTACTCTAGAAGTTTTATTCCAGCTGTGACCAAGTTGTGGAATGATCTTCCTAATCGGGTGGTTGAATCAGTAGAACTTCAAAAGTTCAAAGTTGGAGCAAATGCTTTTTTGTTGACCAGGCAGACATAGTCTTTTTATAGTTTATTTATGACATATTTGTTTTTGATGTTGTTGATAGTTTATTATATGACATGTCTGTTTTGACGTTGTTTCTTATTTTAGAATGATTTATTGTTAATTTGTTCTCTTCATTTATTTATTTCCTTATTCCCTTTCCTCACTGAGCTATTTTTCCCTGTTGGAGCCCCTGGGCTTATAGCATCTTGCTTTTCCAACTAGGGTTGTAGCTTGGATAGTAATAATAATAATAATAATAATTCTAATATTGTGAGACTTATGGCTTATTGTTTAGTTATTATACACTAAATGTAAGTGATTGCATTACATTATATATATATATATATATATATATCAAGACAGATTTTGGCAGTTAGGGCCGCAGGTTTCTATCCACACTCAGTAGTGCTCTGGCAGTCATTGGAAGAGGTTGTCTCGCAGGTGGCGCAGGAGGTTGGTGTCCCTCAACTATCGTGTTACACATCTTTTGGGTAGCTAAATATTAGTATTACATTTTCCAATGCACATTTTAGTGCCTTGCATATGATTTAGTTTTACTTTTTTATATTTTCAGATTCTCCAATGGCTTCAAGCACGTGAAAATATCGAGTATGCCTCAACAAGGCCAATTCTTTCTGCTACGTGTGTGAGGACTTCACAACAGTTTAACAGCGTCGAACCATTACTTCCCTCCTCAGAAATGCCTACTTTCACTATTTTGACTGTAAA
>NC_090729.1:51851393-51853893 GCF_036898095.1 Palaemon carinicauda
TCACTTCTCAAAAGCAGCTTTTAATTATTAATTTTTTTTTCTTTTAGCTAATCGGCGTTTGTTTACCGAGACAGATATTCTCGTCTCCTAATAAAAGGGGCGAGTGGAGACTTGAAATATATGTGATGAGGCTGTTGGGAGTAGTTTTTTAAAGTTTCGTAAAAAACATTACTTTTCCGATTAAAGATATAAATCAGCTCAATTTGTTAGCATAATTCTAAGCCAAACTGTTTCTTATGTCTTTTTTATATCTAATGCAATGAAAGATTAATCAGTGAGGTATGTTTTGACGTTCTAGATTTATATGTTGAATTCTAGGACGCAAGTGGGTATTAAAAACATTCGTTTAAAGTAAAATAACATTGTGAATCTATTAAGTATTATAAAAGTTCTATTCATAATATACTTACTTGACCTTTCACGGTTATTATTACAGAAAAATAATCTTGAGCTGACACATAATCATTACATTTGAAATTGGTTTTATGTGAATACATAAATGTTCATTAGCCTTGTGCAAAAGTATTAATTGTATACAACCTCGGTCATCCCAGATCATCATTCGTATTTTTTACATCATTATTAGCCCATTTTCCCTGTTGGAGCCTTTGGGCTTATAGCATTTTGCTTTTCTATATAAGGTTATAGCTTATCAGGTAATAATAATAATAATAATAATAATAATAATAATAATAATAATAATAATAATAATAATAATAATAATAATAATAATAATAATAATAATAATAATAATAATAATTTATGAAAGGTGTTGTTTTTTGTGTATCCTTTTCAGCTCAATCTTTCATGTATCATGTTATCATGTACTTTCTTTTCCCGCATATCTTCCCTGATGCAGTTTCACCAACTCTTCTTTGGTCTTTCCATCTGTCGCTTTCCCGCAGCCTCATCACATGTCACTACCATCTCCACCTTGGGTCCTGCTTCTTTTTTTAATATTCTGTAACCCCTATACCCTAGAAATATATTTTCTCACATCCGACCTCGTCAATCAACACATCCAGCGCAGCTTCCTCATATCTGCTACATTCAATCTATTTTCATCTGTCCTCTTGACTGGGAGAGTTTTTATGCCAGACAGCATTGCTGGTCTCACGTCGGTTTATATACCATTCCCTTGAGTTTAACTGACTTTCATGTCACACAATACACCCGACACCTCTCTCAAATTTGTCCATCCTGTTTTTATCCTGCACTTGATCTCTTCTTCGTCACTTCCAGCTTCATCGACTAAAGATTTTAAATATTTGAATCTATCCACTCTCTTGATGTCTTCTCCATTCAGAATCATGCCCTCCCCATCATTTAACAGAGTACCAAGTTGCCAGTATTTCGGTTTCCTTCTACTTATATATTATCATTCCTCTATTTCCCAAAATCTTCCTCATTGACTCAACTCTGTGCTTCGACTCCCCTTTTATCTCAGCACATAGCACCACATCATCTGCATACGTCATTGACCGTTGAGCCTTATCCTTCACATTCTCTATCATCACTTTCATTACAATATTAAAGATGAATGGGCTAAGTGTACACATGCAAACTCTACTGATCTTCTCTATACCGGTCCATAACTGTCCCAATCTGCACACTGCATCAGCATACTTCGATTTAGCCTAAATTCATGCTATTCTGTTAATATTTCTACCTTCTCCTCTCATCCTTATGTCTCTAATTCTTACTAATATTTTCCATATAGGGGGCATCAGCAAGATTCAATTACGGTCTATCAAATTTCTTATAACTGATCTAGATTAGTCTTTGGCTCAGTCGTTAGTTAGTTCATTATGCATGCTGTATAAGATTTTTCATTAGTTTTTTTTTTTTTTTATAATTGATATGATTCAACTAAAAAAAAATAATAAAAAATATTCTATATTAAAATAATGATATATATTATAAGGGAAATGTATTCTTTCTATTCTCTTAGCGACAATTCTAAAAAAGGGTCAAGGTGTTATTTTATCGCCCACTGGAACCTTAAATTGATGTATGAGTACTTGGCTGAACACATGTTCATGATCATTTTCTCTTAGCTTCGATGCCGGCAAAGACATGAGCCGAGTGGAAATATGGCCTGAAATGATTGCAAGGCTTATGTAAAAAAATAATTATGCTACAAATATCTTGATCATCTTATATCCCACGCTAGTAGGGAATCGAGTAGTAAGTTTAGGTTGGTAAGGCACCATTCAAAAATCAATAGAGTATCTCCATGTAGTTACGCAATATATAAAGGTTAAGTCGGAAAGTTTCATATTGAATCATACTATTATCACAGACCTTTTCTTTTGCCAGCAACACACACATATATATATATATATATATATATATATATATATATATATGTATATATATATATATATATATATATATATATATAATGTATATATATATATATATTTATATATATATATATATATATATATATATATATATATATGTATATATATATACAGCATTGCAATGCAGGCGTATG
>NC_090729.1:51866393-51871393 GCF_036898095.1 Palaemon carinicauda
TCAGAAAATTAGAAAATAGAGAAAAAATATTTCAAAAGAAAAAATGTATGGAAAATGATGGAAATAGAAAGTAAGATAGAAAATGCAGAACAAAAGATTATGCAATCGAAAGAAAATTAAAAAATGGGACTTAGATGAAAGGACACTTCAAAATATCATGAAAAAAAAGTACTTTACTCCTATGCAAAAATGATGATTAAAGGGAGAATAGAAATATGCCCTCCAAGAATTGAAGGACGATTTACGAACAAAAAATGGAAATATGCAACATATTAGCAGAAAAATATAAGAGTGAGTTCACGCCAAGAATTGTGAATAAGAATAATGAAACATAAATGTTGAATATCTAACGGATATAGATAATGAAGTAGATATTCTCAAGCCTATAAGCGAAATTGAAAATGGATCGGCAGCCGGACCAGATAGAGTTCCAGCGATTTTGTTAAAAAAAAAGAAAACTACACACACTATCACCAAGCCGTTTGCAATACTGCTAAGACAAAGTGTAGATATGAGCGAGATATATATTAAATATAAATGAACTAATATAACCCCTATTTTCAAAAGTGGATCAAGACTAGAGGCAAGCAATTATAGACCTCTTAGTCTAACATCACATGTTATGAAAGTGTATTAGACGGAAATAATAAAGAGAATAATGAGTCATTTGGTTAAAAATAATTTGTTTGATATAGGTCAACACGGTTTTGTGCCCGGAAAAAGTACACAAACCAAACTGATAGCACACTATGAAAACATATACTAAAATATGATAAATGAAAAAGACACAGATATGATCTATCTAGATTTTGCAAAAGTCTTTTACAAAGTAGACCAAAATATATTAAAAAAAAAAAAACAATAAGAAAGCATAATATTGTGGGAAAGATGGTAAAATTGGTAAAATAATTCCTGCAAAACAGAAAACAGATAGTGATTGCAAATGACTAGAAATAAGATGAAGAACAGGTAATATATGTTGTGACACAGGGTACGGTATTAGCTGCACTGGTGTTTGTTATTATGATCTCAGACATAGGCTGTGATGTTAAAAACTCTGTAGTGAGAAGTTTCGCCGATGACACAAGAAGAAGTAGAGAAATTACTTGTGATGAAGATAGGAACTCATTACAAAGAGATCTAAACAAAATATATTAATGGGCGTAGATGAAGAGGATGGTATTAAACTCCGATAAATTGGAATCAATTGATTATGGAAACAGAGAAGTAATGGTATGTGCACACAAGGGACCTAATAACGAGAAAATCACAAACAAGGAAGCAATTAAAGACATTGATGTAATGTTAAATAGGAATATGTTATACAACGACCAAATAGAAACACTTCTGGCTAAATGTAAAGCCAATGTGGGAATGTTATTCAGACACTTTAAAACAAGAAAAGCTAAACACATGATTTGCTTTACAAAACTTATGGACATATTACACTCGAGTACTGCAATGTGATATGGTACTCACACTACCAAAAAGGATGTTGCACAAATAGAGAGTGCACAATGGTCCTATACTGCTAGAATAGAAGAAGTTAAGGACCTTGACTACTGGGAAAGACTGCAATTTTTAAAACTATACAGTCTAGAAATGAGAAGAGAATGCTACACGATGATACAAGCATGAAGGCAAATATAAGGAATTACTGAAAACATCATGGAGCTAAAAATATCAGAAAGAGTAAGCCGATGTAGATTATTTTGGCCAAAAAATATACCAGGAAAAAGAAGGAAGGTACACAGGACATTAATCCACTACGCACCAGCATCGATAATGCAGCGACTATTCATTGCACTGCCAGCTCATCTAAGAAATATATCGGGAGAGAGCTCAGATGTGTTTAAAAATAAGCTGTATCAATACCTAAGATGCATTTCAGACCATCCAAGACTTGAAGATGCAAAATACAACGGAAGATGCATTAGCAACTCTCTGGTGGATATACAAGGTGCCTCACACCGAGGGAGCTGGGGGAACCCAAACATAAAATAAGGTAAGGAAAAGGTTAGGCTCTCTGCTACAGAGTTCCGTTTGTTCCTTGGAAGAATTCACTTCCCGTTCTCTACTTTCTCTTTTTTTTATGGGGTCTTCGATATTTTGGTTACGTTCTTTGTTCTTCTTTGGGCCCTAGTTGTTACTCCTATTACTGCACCTCTAGAGAAAGCATCAGTTACCTTGATAGCTTTACCTTCTATATTAAACTCTAACAGTCTATCAATCCATCTCGCCTGACGAGATATCAAATAATTTTTTATAATACAAATCACGTAAGGGCCGATGATCACTTTGCAACTCAATTGACTGACCTAATAATAAGAAGGATGCCTCTCTAGAACCCAAAGAATAGCCAAAGTATCTTGATTGAATGTACTATATTTTTTTTTTCTGCCCCTTTTAAAGTCCGGGAAGCTAAACAAATGGGTCTTTCTCTGCCTTTATCATCTCGTTCAGATACTATTCCACCAATAGCTAAGCTACTCCAATCTATTGTCACTAAAAACGGGCAATCAAATCTAGGATATACGAATAATTCATTGCTAGTTAAGGCAGCTTTCAAAGGGTTAAAGGCTCTTTCTGCTTGCCCTCCCCAATTCATTACATTTTGTCTCTTTAAAGTATCTAATGGTTTCGCTATATCTACAAAGCCATTTACTAATATACAGTAATTCAGAGTGAGCCAAAGGAATCCAGCTACTTCCTTAGAGTTACGTAGCCAGGGGAAATCTCTAATAGCCTCTACTTTACTAGGGTAGGGCATGATACCTTCTAGTGCTATTGTGTGACCAAGAAATTCAACCTGTTTACAGAAAAAATCGCACTTTGACAAATTTATTTTCATACCATTACGTCGCAATGCTTCTAAAACTTTATGATTATTATTATTATGTTCTTCGGCTATTTTCCCTCTAGTTATGATATCGTCTAAATAAACAAGAATATTATGGCCAATTATGGGAGACAAAACCGTCATCATTACTCCAGAAAAATGACTTAGAGCATTTTTAACAGAAAAAGGAAGAAAATCAAACTGAAATAGTTGATCGTTAGCTATAAATACCGTTTTACATATACTGTCTTCCTGAATGGCTATTTGATAGTATCCAGATTTTAAATCAACAGTAGTAAAACATTTACTACCCCGTACTTTCACAGGTAATTCTTCTATCGAGGGCTATGGAAAAGAATTATCCTTAGTGACTGCATTCAACTTACTATAATCAACACAATCTTCCTGAGCCATCCTTTTTCCTAACAGCTGCAATAGTAGAAACCTAGGGGGATTCGCTCTCCTCGATTATCCCTTGTTCCCCAAATTTATTAATTTCCTTTTCTATCTTTCCCTGGAAATTAATGTACCTCATAAGGCCTTGATCTGATCGGCTCTGCCTGCCCAGTTTTAATGCTAAAGGGAAATCGATCAATCCTTCCCGTTGGCTCACCTCCAATTGCAATTACATCGGATTAATTATTGACAATGTCACCAACTATAGGTTGATATTCATGGGGACATACTTTTCCCGCTTACATAATCAAATTCTGAGTGCATTTGTCTTTGGGGGCTGGAGTTGTGGATCTCAACAACCTTTTATAAGCAATTTCACATAACTCTAATACACACACATAATCACTTCCTATCACTTCTCTTTTATTTGAAACCTTAACTATCATTATATCAGCTCTCTTCTTTTTTATTTAGGTCAAGCTCGCTTATATCGTATGTGCCCAATTGTCAAGGGGTTTAACAACGACCTTGGTTCCTTCCGGAGGAGGGTGACACGGGGTCACTGATATGCCTGTATGTGTCTGGGAGACGATACTTTTCCTCATTCAGGTACAGCTGTAACTTATATGTCCCTCTGAGCCCGCACACGCACTTATTCTCCAATGACTTTCTATGAACAAAATATATCCTCCTTATTTTATCTTTTCCCCAAAAAATACATATTTGATTATTAGAGATAAAATCAATTCCTAAAATAGCCTCGATTCATGGAATTCCCAAGGTGGGAAAGACAAAAAAGTCACGTGTAAACTTCACAGACCCAACCTTAAAGTTGACGATTGTTGTATGGTTTATGTGTAGTTTATTTCCTACTGGCGTGTCAAGAACAATTGATGCCACTGACTGTATTGTGTTTTAGGAGAATCATTTTTCAATCAATGAAACGCTGGCTCCTGTGTCAATCAGCACCTGAATGGATTTATCTGGCAGGTCAATCCTAACTTCTAGCATTCCTAGATGGCCATTACGAGATATGGGGCACGGTCCAATTACCCCATATGCAGTGCCGGTGCTCCATAGTGTTGCGGGGGTGAGGTCGGGAGTACCGATGGAGGTCCCAGTGTCTACTCTGTCACCACGTCCGTCGTCACCGCTTCCTCAGCTACTGCTTGTGAAGTCATTTGGGGGAAGGGGCATCAAACTCCTTCATCCCCCTCTTCCTGTTCCCTTTTCCTCGGATGTTGTACATGTACCACAGCCCACTCGCCATGGGCGTTTTTTGCTGAGTACTCAAGATATATGACCGTAGGCCTGACAAGTGTAACAGCAAGGGGATCCTTGGGTGGGGCACTTCACTTGTCGGTGCCCCTCTCCCCCACACTACTAACACCTTCTAATTTGCTGACTGCATTCCCCCTTACCTCTCTTCGGGGGTCGACTGCCTCTCAGGGCTGCCAGTTATTCCCAGGCATTTTTTTTCTGGCAAACTATCTAAAATGTTTTGTATTGCACTCACTATGTCCGCTAACGAGCGATTGTCATTAAACAAATGACCACATAAATACGTGTTTACTAATCTGCAAATATGTTGCAGATTTATCACCTTCTGGGAGATTGGCACTTTGGGTATCAAACAAATTGCAACCCCGTAGAATGCTAGTAGCAAAACTAAGAACGGATTCACCTTCCCCAATTTTGGGCTGGTAATTTCCTTTTATGTCTCTCTTTCTCGCATCAGGCAAGGCATATTTCTCAAATAAACGTC
>NC_090729.1:51873893-51885902 GCF_036898095.1 Palaemon carinicauda
AGGATCCCGAGGTTTAAAGTAAGGGAGACAATGAGTTACAAATCGCCATTGAAAAAATAGGGCAATTCAATTAAATTAGGGAACTTTCTTTATGACTTCCTTGAAATACCTTAAGTAGTAATACACAAATATAGATATATATATATATATATATATATATATATATATATATATATATATATATATATATATATATATATATATATATATATATATATATATATGCACACACACACACACACTTATGCAGAATATCAGAAAATGTACTTAATCTATTCTTAGGCTCCATATGAAAGCACTACATGTATAGTTTTCTTACATATTTATAAATTAAAAACAGTAATATATGTATCAACTACTTATATAGTGCTCTTCCCAAAAATCACTGTCATCATATTTATCTGGAAAGAACACAGTACCTACAGTATAAAGCTAAGCTCAATTGTTATGACAGTTTCAAAATTGGTTGATTTATGCACATGAAAATAACATTTCATATAACTTTTCTGAAGTAGTTGTTGAACATCTCTCTGGTGCATGGAGAAAGTCTCAGTTCATTCAGAACATCAGCCGTGTCAAGGGGATGGTTGTGATTCCCCCTGATCATCATGAAGTATGGAAAGTTCCTTATATGTTCAGGAGATCTTAAGTGCACAATCTTTATCGCAACATCCATAAGCACCTTGCAATTGTGAAAAAACAGCAATCATTAAATCTACAAAAAAACTTTTCCTTAAAAAAAAAAATCTTAAAATCAAATGAAAACAATAATACTGTAGAGAAAAAAAATATGTATAAAAAAATCCCCACAGGGTTACGTTACTTTAACAGCTTTAGTTAAAATTAATTTTCCCTGAACCAATCCATGTTGTATCAGTTGGTATGGTGATATTTGTGAATACAAGGTTGAAACATTTTTTTTTTTTTGTAAGTTCCGATGTTTCTCCTTTTTTTCAATTTTATTTTTTAGGGGGGGCGGTAAAATTTACTTATAACAATCAGTTTAATTACTATCTTATCCTCACCTGTGCATTGCAAACTTGGGGAACTGGATGGAATTTTTTTTTTTTGGGGGGGAAGGCAAATTAACATCAGATATCTAAGAAAATTCCCCTGAACTGGCGAATGCATAAGTAAGGTTTAAACTTATGATCATTCGGTTATTCATCAAAAAAATATATACTGTATATATCAGTAGAGTTTAATTCACATATGAAATGCAGTTCTAGAATGGTATCAACATTAATCTATATTTGTGCATTACTACTTAAGGTATTTCAAGGAAGTCTTAAAGAAAGTTCCCTAATTTAATTAAATTGCCCTATTTTTTAATGGCGATTTGTAACTCATTATGTCTCCCTTATTCTAAACCTCGGGTTCCTGTCGGTTCCCGAAATTTTCTGTGCATAGCTAAAGTTATATAGAGCCCCTCGCTAAATGTAAACTTAACCAAACTTGTGTGTGTGTGTGTGTGTGTGTGTGCGTGTGGTGGTATACATTCATAGTGGATGGGAGGTCATCCTGCCACAGTATGTGATTTACGACAGGAAGGAATGCCTAGACAATTATAAATACAATCAAACTGACCAGAAAAGTTTCGGCCGCTAATACGAGGGCTCTGAGAATGCTGTCCATGTATTGGCATTAAAAACCGGTGTTGTAATAAATGTATATATTTTAAACGTAATGCTAATAGGCTATCTTGTTTCATTAGTATTCATAAAAAAATCATACAACATACAAGTATATAAAGACATGTCTTAGTCAAATATGACGTAAAAATGGTATACATTCCAATGAATTTTCTCGACTTTCTAATGTGGAAAATGTGGAATTATGGACGAGAATTGGCGGGATTTACAGTGTTACCATTCAACTAAACTTATTACACCATGTTAATTTTGTACAGCGTACCCTAGGAAGGGAGAAAATTCAATGACATATACATATCATAAATATTTACATAATTGTTTATAAATTAGGTTTCATTCAAAAAGCTACAAGCGTGTTTTTTAAAGGTTGTTTATACAGCTGTAGCTGGTATAACGTAAAGGGGCGGAGCCTAGCCACTGATGTCGGGGAGGGGGCAGGGCTTGTATATACTACACTGGACTACAGGAATATGCCTCCCGGATCGAGCTAAGGTCCTAGTAAACTCCATGATAAATGGGCACACGTAGTCTTAGATATCTTGTCAGAAATAAAAGAGAATAGAGCTGATATTACGGTAGGTAATTTGTCAAATAGGATCTTTTCGGTTTGAGTGCCTATCGAATTTAAATGGTTTTTTTTTATTCCAAAGTATGTATTTTGATGTGGAAAACCCTAAAATGATAACCATTTTGTGGAGAAATTATTTATTAACACTTAAATTGGCTTAAATCAATCAATATCTTACTGAAATGCTGCGATTTTTCTGTGCGCTTTCTTGATTTTCAGGGCACTACTGAACCTAAGAAAACCCACCTAACCTAGCATAGGGGCCCTGTATCCCTACCTAGGCCTACCGGGGGGAGGGGGGGGGGGGCTCCACCCCCCCTGCGACCCCCCCCCCCCTTAAGGCCACAGTGATTTTCGGGACACTACCGAACCTAATACAACCACCTAACCTAGGGCCCTGTACCCCTACCTAGGCCTAGCCCCTGCGACCCCCCCCCCCTTACAGCCACTACCTATCACATCCATCAATAAATAATTTCTCCACAAAATGGTTATCATTTTTGGGTTTTCCACATCAAAATACATACATTGGAATAAAAAAAAAACATTAAAATTCGATAGGCACTCAAACCGAAAAGACCCGTCAAATATTTGAGTTCTTTTCGGAAGCGATTCTGACTGTGAATTGGAGTTATGTTCAATTGCTAATAATAAGATTGTGGAAGCCGCAACTCCAGGTCGCACAGACGATCACACTCAGAACTTGATTATGCAAGCGTGAACACTGTATGCCAGAATATTAACCTGTATTTAGTAACATTGTTAATAATTATTCTGATGTAACTTCAATGGCAGAGGAGCCACCCGGGAGGATTGATCGATTTCCCTTTAGCATTGTAACTGGGCAGGCGAAGCCGATCAGGTCAAGGACTTATAAGGTACCCGTTCATTTCCGGGGAGAGATAGAAAGGGATATTAGTAAATTAGGAGAACAAGGGATTATCGAGGAGAGCGAATCCCCCTAGTCTTCTCCAATTGTAGCTGTTAGGAAAAAGGATGAGTCGGTAAGACTCTGTGTTGATTACAGGAAATTAAAAAGAGTCACTAAGGATAATGCATTTCCATTACCCTCAACCGAAGAATCACTTGTGAAGGTACCGGATACTAAAAAATACCCATTCAGGAAGACAGTAAATGTAAAATTGAACTATTGCCAACGATCAACCTTTCAGTTTAATTTTTTTTTCCTTTGGTGTTAAAAAGGCTCCAAGTCTTTATGGCAAATTTTGTCTCCCTTAATTGCCCAGAATTACAGGTAAAATGGCCGAGGAACATAATAATAATATTTGTAAAGATTTAGAAGCATTGTCACATAATGGTATGAAAATAAATTTGACAAAGTGCGAATTTTTCTGTGAAGAGGCCGAATTTTTATGTCACCTAATAACCCAAGAAGGTATTCAACACTGCCCAAGTAAAGTAGAAGCTATTAGAGATTTCCACAGGCCATGTACCCCTAACGAAGTAGCTGGGTTCCTTGGCCTCGTTGGGTATTACCATAATTTCATAATAGCGTTTAGAGAGAAAACGAGACCCATGGATGCTTTGAAGAAATAAAAAGTAATAAATTCGGGAGTGGAAAAAGAAAGGGACTTCAATCATTTGAAAGCTGCCTTAACTAGAAATGACTTACTCGTATATCCTAGATTTGATCACCGGTACTTAGTGACAAACAATGTGAATAGCGTAGCTATTGGTGGTGTAATTTCTCAATGAGACGATAAAGGTAGAGAACGACCCATTTTTTTTTTTTCTTTTTTTTTTTTTTTTTTTTTTTTTTTTTTTTTTTTTTGCTTCCCAGGCATTAAAAGGAGCAGAAAAGAATTATAGTACTTTTGATCGAGAGGCATTGGCTATTCTTTTGGTTCTAGGAAGGCATCAGCTCTTCTTATTAGGTTAGCTGATTGAGTTGCATAGTGATCATCGCCCCTTACTGGATTTATTTTACAAAGGTGATGTGACGTCTAGACAAGCGAGATGGATTAAAAGTTTACTAGAGTTTAACATAAAGGGGTGCAGTAATAGGAGTAAAAAATAGGGCGCAATCGAGGAACGACGATCAAAACCAAAACATTGAAGACCACCATCAAAATAGAAAACAGGATTTGAATTTGCGCGAGGAGAAGTCAGGAAATGAAATCCAAGAGAGAGAGAGAGAGAGAGAGAGAGAGAGAGAGAGAGAGAGAGAGAGAGAGAGAGAGAGAGAGGGGGGGGAGGAGGAAGTTGATTTGAATGCGTTTGGGTGGCCAAAGACATAACCAATATTGTACAGAATAAGTGCCCTGATGCTGCAGAGGGACAGAAAAAAAAAAGAATGGATGAAAAGAGTGTGAGCATTGATTAAAGGGGAGTCAGAGAGGTATGCGTCATTTCCGAATATGCCTCGTGAGTTTTTTTTTCTTCTTCTTTTTATTTTTACCAGAACAGGGGAGGGGAATTTTGTGCACGGGTAGTTCTTCCCCCCTATTTAATTAATCAAGCTATCCACATTGTACATGCAAGTCCGTATGCAGGGATTTTAGGGTTTGATAGAACAATAAGGAGAGTACTGGAATCCTCCTTTTGGTTGGGAATGAAAAAATCTATAGAAAATATATAAAATTTTTTCATGGTTGTAACTGTTTTAAATAACATAAAAACGCTGTACAGGAAGTCAGAAAATGGCCTGTGATTCCGATCAAATTTTTTAGGGTGCATAAGGATGTGGTTGTACCATTTCCTACTGGTATAACACAACATAAGTATAAATGTGTATTTGTGGATGTATTTTGTTGTCACACTCATACTTACGCAATGTTGAATAAATCAGCAAATTTATAAGCCCAAACGCTGTGTTCTTTCATTACTTGGTTGCCCAAAAATTTAGATAAGTGATAATGATCTTAAGTTTTTAGATAAGGTGGTGAAATTGGTCACAGACTTGATGAAAATTGAATCCTTTTTAATGACTGCATATAGGCCTTCAGCTAATGTCTTAGTGGAATCTCATAATAGAGAAGTAGTGCGAATTTTACGCTACTTAGTGGATGATGACTCCCTTCATTGGCCTCCCATGCTTCCTACAGCTGACCTAGCTTTGAACATTGCATATAATGCCTCTCTCAGGGACACACGTTTCTTTTTATTGTATGGACAGGACACTGTGTTACCATATACGGTCCTGATTATTTAGCAACAGTTGCCAAATTATTTAACTGAGCAATGCCATGTCTATTCACTAAAGGTCTTGAGGAGAGTAATGAACACCATTGAAGGGTTTTTGAAAAAATCTAATGAAAAACTCACCACAAAGTATGATGGTCGGCTCAAAGCCACACCGGAAAAAAATATTTGTGGGCGATCGTGTGTATTGGAAACAATTACAATCTAGGAAACACTAACTAGGGCCAGCGTATTAGGGTCCGTAGTGAGTAAAGATGGTTAAATCCAACACAGTAGTAATAAAAAGCATTATTATGGTGCAGTGTATGAACATCATCAGGCACACATACATTTGGTTCCGGAAGAGGTAGTTTTCAAAAGTGTCAATCAAAGTGTACCTCTTTATCTCTGCATATGTGACATTCCTCGAATATATGAATATGAATGTTTCTTTGCTACTGTTGTTGTTGCTCGAACAGCCTCATTTCTTCTTTTGTCTGATCTAAATAAACTTGATGACCTAGTGTTCTTATATTGGTGGTTAATTTATGAGTAAAGTGTTGTGATAATTTTGCTGAGTTTAGCAATAGGTATGACATACTGCTGAGTGAACCTAAAAACTAACAGAGAGATGTTAAATAGGTCAGCTGTAATCCATCAGGAAGATAGTGTATTATTGATATTTTTATACGATTCCTGGTGCTGGTACCGGGGCGGTTCCCAAAGGGCAAGTGGTTATGAGATTTAATTATAGTCTCGAGGAAATGCAGTGTTGAAGAAGATGTAGATGTGAATACCTTATACTTAGAGTTATAAGAGAAGGGTGGGAAGCTGAATGATTTTCTCTGAAAAACGAATAATGGCCTCTGATTGATAGTTACAAGTGCAAGAATGGTAGGTATTTTAAAAATAGCGAAACGGTGGTGGCGAGTTGCGTTGCAAAATTGTGCTCTAAAACCGGACAAGTAAAATCAGGGGATGAAAGAATATCTATTCCTATCCCTGTCCCGCCCTGTATTGCCCATAACAAGAGCGAACTTATGGATGAATTTGTTTAATACCAATATTCACAGGATTTTTTTTTTACTTTCGGTATTTCGTATTGTATTTGCAAGGGTCATAAGGAGAAATGAGGGCAATTATTCTATATTATATTGTGCATATGTTTGCATGTTTTTTTTTTTTTTTGTGTGTGTTTGTGGAGGATGTTTATTTTTTATGGAATATCTTATATGAATAAATTTTATGTTGCATTTCTCTCTAGTACTTTCCATGCCTTATTATGGGTCTGAGTGTCCTCTATATATCATAGACAAGAGAGAGCTAGTACGTACCTCCCTACGGGAGCGATGAGCTTTGCGTGGGTGGGGGGGGGGGAAAGAATGTCCTAATCCTTGTTTGAAAAATATGTAGATTTATATGTTTATATGTTTTATACTATGACTATTATAAGTTGTGGTGCACGACCACTGAACTCTGTTATAGGTCGCGTGTCTCAAGTCTGATTAAGTGACACGTTGTAAACCTATTGGAGACAGCATAATTCCGTCACAGTGGAGATTTCCACAAAATATAACAGAACATCATTGCATTTACCTGCCAAGGGGTAGAAAACCCCTCTTGAGCGATCATAAGAACAAGTAGCTACTCCTCTGAAGAGTATCGGAGTGTGTGAAGTGTATCCACAAACATTTTTATAATAAAGTAAAAAAAGCCATGTTCCGATAGCTCATTATCTGTCGACAAGGGATATATATACATATACATATACAGATAGAGATAGAGAAACAGATACAGATACAGATACAGATATATATATATATATATATATATATATATATATATATATATATGTGTGTGTGTGTGTGTGTATGTATATATTTTTATATACATATATATATATATATATATATATATATATATATATATATATATATATATATATATATTTACATATAAAAGGGCCTAGTATCAAACTCACAAGATTAGACAGCATTTGGAACAGACATAAAGGGATTTTTTTTAAAATTATTGAATGGTAATTTACATTATCCCGTTTATAGATGTTGCATCTAGAATAAAATTTCCCCTAATGTTATTTGCAATAATCTGTGGAAAAAAGAAATATAAATATATATATATATATATATATAAATATATATATATATATATATATATATATATATATATATATATATATATATATATATATATATATATATATATATATATATGTGTGTGTGTGTGTGTGTGTGTGTGTGTATGTATTTATGAAATTTCAGATTACATTACTGGAGAAACGATTATTGAAGGTAATACTTCTCCATAAGCATAAGATATACTCATACTCATAGGATGGGAAAGGTTATGTATTACCAAAAGAATTAGTTATTACCTAAGATATCGGATATTATTATTATTATTATTATTATTATTATTATTATTATTATCATTATTACTTGATAAGCTACAACCCTAATTGGATAAGCTCGATGCTATAACCCCAATGGGCAAAACAGGGAAAATAGCCCAGTGAGGAAAGGAAGCAAGGAAACATAATATATTTCAAGAATAATGATATTTAAATAACTATTTGCTATAAAAACTATGATAACTTTAAAAACTAAGAGGAAGAGGAACAAGTTAGAATAGTGCGCTCTAGTGTACCCTCAAGGAAGAAGACTCTAACCTAATACAGTGGAAGACCATAGTACAGAGGCTATGGCACTACCCAAGACTAGAGAAGAATGGTTTGATTTTGGAGTGTCCTTCTCCTAGAAGAGCTGCTTACCTTAGCTAAAGAGCCTCTTCTACCTTTACCAAGAAGAAAGTAGCCACTGGACAATTACAGTGCAGCAGTTAGTCCCTTGGCTGAGGAAGAATTGTTTGGTAACCTCAGTGTTGCCAGACTATTCGGTGTATGTGTAAGCAAAGGGAAAGTTAACTGTAACTAGAGAGAAGGATCCAATGCAGTACTGATTGGCCAGTCAAAAGATCACTTAACTCTCTAGTGGTAGTATCTCAACTGGTGGTTGGTGCCCTGGCCAACCTTTCATATACAATGAATGAAAAACCATGAGTATGCTAATCTTGAAATCCACCATCCTCTCGTTTCTTGATGATAAAGAATGATTTCTTCGATATTTAATTAAATCTCTCTCTCTCTCTCTCTCTCTCTCTCTCTCTCTCTCTCTCTCTCTCTCTCTCTCTCTCTCTCTCTCTCTCTCTCTCTCTCTCTCTCTCTCTCTCTCTCTCTCTCTTTAGGTGCACTAGTCAGGATCCCCTATATCAAGTTGCTTTGCTGTGAATAATCAGTCTCACACAATCACCAATCCGGAAATGGTAAGTGTGTTGATGAAATAAGGACATGTGCTAGGGATTTTTCCCGCAGTGGAAAGGAAATTGTAACGTTTGGTACACACATACACACACATACACACACACCGCATATATATATATATATATACATATATATATATATATATATATATATATATATATATATATATATATATATATATATATATATATATATATATATATATATATATATATATATGTGTGTGTGTGTGTGTGTGTGTGTGTGTGTATGTATTTATATAATTATATATATATATATATATATATATATATATATATATATATATATATATATATATATATATATATATATATATATATATATATATATATATAAAAGGCAGATTAAGAGGAGTTGAGTGTAGTATAAGAGTCTAGGGTACCGCTCCTCACAACATTAAAAATAATCCAATATTTCTTGTGTCTAAGTTTCTCTTGTATGATTTCTTAATGTGTCTCAGACAGACACCATATAGAATATAAATCAGTTGGAGACATAAATTCTATCTTATATTATACACTATCTTATTGGATCAACGTCTTTACTTTTCACTCACTTTCACACCATATTATTGACACTCATTTCCTCTAGTTTTTACTTGAAAACCTCGCCCAGACAAAGTACATCTTCCTGCTCATAATCAATATATTGAAATCTTTTTAAGTGTTTTATATCCTAACAAGCTATTCTGCATTGGTCTCTATACCCATAGGAAAAAAAAAAAACATTGATAGTATGTGAAAAAATTTAAAAGTTTTAACTTTGATGTACTGGGATCAAGATATCGGTTTTTTGTATATGAGATAAACCAGAAGCAGTATGGAATAAGAGCATGGTATGTTCATAAGATATTAGGGTGTCACTTTAGAGTTTAATAGACCAACTATTTGCGTAGGATTTTCCCGAAAGTAGTATGTAAGTTGTATATGATCTTGGGACCGACTATATTATAACTTTCCAAGGTCGCTAAACTCGAGATTCATGTTACTAAGAAATCATATAAACGCATAATACAACATTTATCATATAATACCTAAAGTGATACATTTTTTTATTATAAATTATCTGCATATCTGACGATATAAAAGAAACAAGAAAAAATTAGTGAAGTATCTGTTTTGGATCATACTATTTAGAAGAAATTAGTGATAATTAGGTGTTGTTTTGGATTATCTTATTTACATTTCTGCTTGATTACCCAAAGTAATTAAGGGGGTAGACAACATTGAAATATTTCCCATGTATTTCAATAAATATTAGTATTTCAACGAGAGAGAGAGAGAGAGAGAGAGAGAGAGAGAGAGAGAGAGAGAGAGAGAGAGAGAGAGAGAGAGAGAGATTGGTGGTTACATAATTTTAAGATTAAATTTGCATAAAAAGGTATAGTTGAATAAATGATATTTATATGAAATCTTCTAAAATGACTGCCATTAATTTTGAATAAAGATCTCTTTACTATCTTTTGTTGTACTCTCTATTTACAATCCATAGCTGATACCAGAGCATAGGATGTTTCTATTATTATGGTTTAAGTAATAATTAAACAAAGATTAACTATTTCTATTATTCAAAGTTTTATTGCATTCACCAACAAAAAAATTTTCGTCCTACAAACTCCACATTAAAAGAAAATTATACTCCTTGACTTTCTTCACTCATAAAATAAACTATAAAAGTCTGTTCTACGTCTTTCAGTAACTTATGTAAAGTACTCTACTTCAATTAACTGTTCTAAAAATTTTACCAAAATTTGGAAGAAAACTTAATCCATATAGTTTTGTTCCTTTTAGCGTTTCCATATTGATGTAGTCAGTATTCATTTTGATACAAAGTCAGCGACAGGTAAATTTTCAGAGCCTGGAATCAATTCTTCGTCTATTTAACCTTATTATCCGGGTGACTGACATATCTTTTTATAACGACCAGAGAAAAAGTCATAAGAAAAGGGTGATGCATGTGACCAAATGCGGTAAGTAATATCGTATTATTAGGATGAAAAATTCTGTTGATATATACGCAACATTTAAACTACTAAGAAACTTCATTGAACCCATTTCTAGATATGAATATTTTCTTTTTAACTGTTATACTAGGTATGGCCCTTTCTTATCATTCACAACATTCAAAGCCTTATAATATGCTTTCACTAGTATATCTACAAATAAAATTCCTTTTGCATAATAAAGGTATAGAATATCCATTATTAAATTGTTACCTTTGCGGTATTCTTTTATTTTCATCAATAATTCATCATGTTTCTTGGTCAATATTATGTGATAGTTGCAAAGATTAATTGAACTTGAAATTGATTTGCCATAGTATGAATATATTAATTCTCCACTTATTACCTAAGCTTCACGCATCGAGTTTCAGGGAAATTTATTATATGATTATACCTTTGAACTGTCAGAATCTTGCAGGCTTTTTTGTATGTGTTTCTTAAGAGTATATGTAATTTGAGGGACTGATGATTAGGGAATAGAGATACCCTACAATTTTACTTTTGTCTGACGATATTCTTAAGTTTTACAAAGTTATTTTTGTTCTTAAATTATTTTACCTGTTTCTGTGATATATTTTTTTTCTAGCAAAATTTAATATTTTCCATTCCTTTCCTCTCATCCTAGCAACACCAATACCAGATGAGTGCTTTAATATATCATTATCTTCCAAAAATCACTTTATCTATAGTGTGTATTACAAACAGGTAATGTCACCGCGACCAAACTCCTCCAGTTGATAATGGACTTTTGACCTCTAAATGCAAAAGACAGTCGGTAAATACAGCTACACGGAGATTCAAAGCAGATGGACTAGTATTGACACAGCCTTCACTTAGAATTATATGTGCCATTCTGCATTAGCATCTATAGCATTGTCCATTTTACGACTCAAACAATAAACAGAACTACTCAAGGGCAAAAGCATAACGTTGGATGAATGATGATATCAAGACTTCAGTTTGGGTTTCGAAGAGGGAAGCAATAATTTACCAAGTATACTGCTCACTTATCTAGTGCCCACCAATTTACAGACAACGTAAATTCAATAAGGGACTAAGGTCGATCTATCAGCCATCTGATAAGAGTTATATACTTACCAAAGTGTGTTGGGATAAAGAAAAATGCCTGGAACTGGCACTCTTCCGTCTGAACTCTCTCTAAAATCCGGAATGGTTCAACATAAGAGTGACACCACTTCCAAACAAAAAAGGCGAAATATGAAAAAAACGTAAAATAAATTATGTTCCTTCTCCTATACGCAGAATTACGTGATTAATCAACGTA